>NW_027128198.1:0-31801 GCF_037325665.1 Littorina saxatilis
CAATGAACCGAAGGAAAGTGGACGGTTCGGGGTCGGCCACCAATCTTGTTATGGCACTCGCAGTGTGGTAAGTTAGTCAAGCGGTTTAGTTCTTTTTCAAATAATCATCTTGTACAAACGTTGAGGAAATTGAATTTTGTTTAAGGCAGCAAACTTTCAACACTATGTGTGCTCTCACTGTGAGACTCTCTCAGACTGTATCTCTGGTACCTCCATTTTGGATCAATTGTTCTAGCAATGTATTCTGTCTGACACCTTCATTTTCCCTCTGGTATTTTTTCTCTGGAAACTCCAAACTCTGGTATTCTCATTCTGGTATCACCATCCTCCCTCCGCTATTTTCTCTCTGGCAACTTCAAATTCTGGTATTCTCATTCTGGTATCGCCATCCTCCCTCCGCTATTTCCTCTCTGGCAACTCCAAACTGGTATTCTCATTCTGGTATCGCCATCCTCCCTCCGCTATTTTCTCTTGGCAACTTTAAACTCTGGTATTCCCATTCTGGTATCTCCATCCTCACTCCGGTATTTTCTCTCTGGCAACTCCAAACTCTGGTATTCTCATTCTGGTATCGCCATCCTCCCTCCGCAATTTTCTCTCTGGAAACTCTAAACTCTGGTCTCATCACTCTGGCACTCACACAGTGTATGTGTGCTGCACTCACTGTGTGTGCTTTCTGTCTGTCTTCCAGGCAGTTCTGAACGCACATCACCAGTTACACCTCAACGACCATGGGAGGGGCGGCCAGCGCATCATCCAACCGGACTGTCGTTACGGAGACCAAAGCTGAGGTTACGCCTGAGGTATCTCCCCATTTATCCGACAACAACACCGCTACGAGGAAGGATGATGTCTCCGACATTCCACAGAAAGATGACACGTCAGGAGAAAAGGACAACAAAGGTAAATTGCAGAAATGTCCGTTTGTTGCAGTACCAATTAATTAACATACCTGCTGTCGAGATATTGTCAATGGTGCTGTCACTGTACTTGTCTTTTAATTCTTGGTTTAGCCTTTCCATTGAAACAAATGACACACACACACACGCATACGCAACACACACACACACACACACACACACACACACACACACACACACACACACACACACACACACACACACACACACACTTTTTGTGTCAATTTGTTTGTCTTGATCAGTGTGTGTGTATGTGTGTGTGTGTGTGTGTGGGGGGGAGGGGGGTGTTAGTGTGTGCGTGCGTGCGGGTGTGCGTGCGTGGGTGTGTGTGTGTGTTTATATATGTGTGTGTGTGAGTGCGGGCGTGCGCATGTGTGTGTGTGTGTGTGTGTGTGTTTGTCTGTCTGTCTGTCTGTCTGTCTGTCAGTCTGTCTGTCTGCAGAAGTGTGTGTGCAATTTGAACTGCTTCGCATATTACAAACAAAAATGTTATTTCTTACATGCAGATATAGACCCCCCTGGCAAATCCCCAAACACTCCACCGGTAGAACAAACAGGAGAGGAAACAAGGAAACATGAAAAGGAAAATGCTGGAGAAGGAGAAGAGGAAAAGACAGAAGGCGGCGGGGAAGAAGTAAAAGCCAGTGAGACTGAAGCTCCAGCAGAAGAGGAAGAAGAAGATGATGATGAAGATGATGAAGATGATGAAGATGATGATGATGAAGAAGACGAAGAACAAGCAGCTGAAAGATACATCACAAAGCACACTGAACTATTCCAACAGACTCGCCTTTTATGGGACGAAAGAATGACATCGCTGACGGATCATGTGGAAGAAGTTTGTGATGCTCATTCTGATTACTGGAGGTTTACACGCGAAATCCAAAACACTTTCTGGGACAAAGCAGGGAACCGCCTGATCGATTCTGGGAGCTTTGCAATTGTTTGCGACATTGCCACAGAATGCTTACGTTTACTTAACGTAGTAGAGAGTGCAACTGCAGACAAAATGCAACCTTCCAAAAGAAGGGAACTGTTAGTGCAGGCTCTCAGCGCTTTATGGAATTACACTGACTGCTGCGAAAGAGTAGCGGCAGAAATCTGCAAACATCAACAACTCTTGCAGCAGCTGTTGATATACCTGAAAGTAGCTTTGACAAGGAATGGCAATCGTGTAAGTATATTTGGTTTTAGCGGTGTTTTATTAAACAATGATTTGTATCATACACAATGAACATATTTACAGTCAACAACATGATCTAAACTTAATGGTGATTCTAAAAAATGAAAAAATAAGAGTTACAACAACATACAACTGATAATACATGTAACTTGCGGCGAGACTATACCATACTGAGGAGACAATGTCAATGGTAGTTTTTTGTATTTGAATATATAACAGAATAAGCATAGCTATGCCTTTTTTCATGTGGCTCTGCTCTAAACAGGGACTGTAATCTACTATGACATAAACAGAGGCTTAATACGTACAGTTGAATCCGTTTATAAGAAAGTCCAGGGGATTTTTTATCCGCTTTTGTATATCCGACGTTTTTCTTAGACGGAGACCTCGAATATAAGAAATATTAGGGCAGTTTATTTCTTTTATCTGAGGATTCTCTTTTTACATCATATTTCGGGAAAAGGAGTTGCATTATAGTCCCGCAGACAGGCGCGTGAATCTGTATGTGCAGTTTGTCTATACATTATTGAGAATGTTGCCTCTGATTTCAAACATGTTGCATATAATTATGTTCATAAGATACAAAAGGTACAGCATATTACACACCACTGTGAATGTTATAAAATGCTCTATCTGAAAACCACGTTCGATTTGTGAATTATCCCCCTTTGGCTCTCCCAGACGACAGTTATTGCCCTTGGTTGCAACATATGGCTTTATCGACATAACTTACAATTTTACAATTTCAAATGGAGCAATTATACATTACAGCTTAAGGCATCCTTCTGGTTAAGGAAGCATACTTGTTTTAGCCTACACACGCGCACGTGATACAAAAAAAGAGCTAGCTGATCCAGATTTTCGTAGAAAAATGACCACGGATGACCGTACTGTGCGTCGCTCCCTGACAAAACCAGGAAATTGAGTCGATTGCCCGTGGATCGAGTATGTTCAGCAAGTGCCGCAGTATACAAAATATTAGTTTGAACTGAAATAAAACGGTCAAAGCAGAAGAAATGTCCCCTATTTCGTCATATTCACTGAGTGTGATTACATACAGAACGCCGTTTTGCTCATCCAGAGTAATCTTCAGAATCAGTATTTTTGCCAAAAAAATATGGTTTTAAAAGAAAACTCCCGAGTCAAACACTATGTTCGAAGGAAACAGTTCCACATCCTAATGATATGAATACATAACACATTTCCTGTTGACAAAGTCTCTTTTATAAGCATATATCATCAAATAGTGTGGGAAGAATGGTAGCTTTATGCATGCAGGTGTCTTACTTGTGTGAGTCATAACAGAACATAAATATGTCAACCATCTATGTAAGCTAATACATTCATCTGAAACTTGTACATTTTTCCAAGACCTGTCCACATCCAAATTATCTGCTCTTCTCTGTCCTCTTCCGTCCCACACCGACTCAAACCACTCCCTCCTTTCGACTCCACAACGTTTCTATATATATATACGACTTGTGTCTGTACGTGTGTGTGTGTGTGTGTGTGTGTGTATGTGTGTGTGTCCGCGATGCACGGCCAAAGTTCTCCATGAATCTCTTTCAAATTTGGTGGCCATACTCAGGTACACCCCGGACACAATCTGGTCGATGAAATATTTCAACACGTGCTCTCAGCGCGCAGCGCTGAACCGATTTTGGTTTTTCTCTGGATCCATTCCCAGGAACTCTTCCTTATCTTCTCCAGTGTTTTCAGCGTTTATCTCCCTTCCTTCGTGTGGCGTCAATCCATATTCCCGTTTCTATTTTTAGAAGGTCACTGTCGACAACGCTCAATCCATATTCCCGTTATACTATTTTTAGAAGGTCACTGTCCCGGCGAAGCCGGGTATTACTCTTCTCCAGTGTTTTGCGCGTTTATCTCCCTTCCTTCGTGCGGTGCGCCGGCAAAGCCGGCGTACATCCGTCCCCGGCGCAGCCGGGTATTCGGCTCGACTTCTTCCCGGCGAAGCCGTACCCGGCGAAGCGGGTATTCATCTAGTCCATCAATATCCATTTTACATGAAAAATGACATTAAAGGACAAAATTACACAGAAATATTCATTTATTTATTATTTGGAAGTGCAGTGCCTGGTAGAAAATACATATCCTATCCATGATTCGTTAAAGCATCAAAAGGAAACTTGTAAATAATTTAAACTTATTTTGCCACATTCCACTTCGTCAAAAAAGAGAGAAAGTAATATTCATCCAAAGATAACCTATTGTGAGAATACACAGACAGTATTTGTGGACACTTTTACTGGATTTAATTCTAAATAATGAATGCTTTAAATATTTTTGTTCAGCCATTGCAACGAGACAAAGTTAGTATGTCTGCAATTGCAATCTTCCACAACATTGCCAGACGCGAACAGAACGTGAAACATCTACGGGAAATAGAAGACTTCATTGTTGTCATCCAGAGCTACCTTTCTTCCAGCGACATCAAGCTGAAGTAAGCTAATGTTTTGTGTGTTTGTGTGTGTGTGTGTGTGTGTGTGTGTGTGTGTGTGTTTGTATGTGTGTGTGTGCGCGTGCGTGCGTGCGTGCGTGCGTGCGTGTGTATGTGTGTTTGCGCGCGCGCGCGTGTGTGTGTGTGTGTGTGTGTATGTGTGTGTGTGTGGGTACGTGCGTGCGTGTGTGTGTATGTGTGTGTGTGTGTGTGTATGTATGTGCGTGCGTGTGTGCGTGCATGTGTGTTTTTTTTGTGTGTGTGTGTGTGTGTGTGTGTGTGTGTATGTGTATGTGTGTGTGAGTGTGGGGAACAACCGTCTAAGCCAAGCTAGCTTGAACATCTCTTTCTCTCTTTCTCAGCATTCTTGTTAATAAAGAAGGCAAGCAAGACTCGGACTTATTTCACTGCTTTTTATTGACCGAATGGTTAATCGAGCTACATCAATATTTTGACCTGGTTTTATGCATTTCCCTGAACATAGTTTCACTATCTTTCGCTATCTTTAATTTTGAAAACTAGATGCAGCTATTTTTTTTCAAGTAGATACAGACCTTCATTCTCTTTGTTTAATTGCATTTTGTTTATTAACAGGTTGATAACAATAATGCTGCTGGCATTGGTCGTGACGGAAGTTGAAGCAAATCTCCTGTCAACATCACCTGACACAATTAAAACCCTTCTGGTGGCACTTTTTGCTGCCTTAGAAGACGACATTGACCACCGTTCTGGAGAAGGATATGCAGCTGTTGAGCTTTTGCAAGGTAATCATGAATTCATGTTATCGTGAATGAATATAATTGCCATTTTTGTGTGGACAGATTTAATTCAGTAACGTGGAAATACTGGAACTTCTTTACCCCAACATATTGCATGGGGAGTTTGCCCAGTCGGTAGAGGCGCTGGCTTTAAAACCGGTTGTTACTATCAGCGTGGGTTCAACCCCCAAGTTCGGCGCGGGATGTGTGTCCCAGAGTCAACTTTGTGCAGACTCTCCTCGGTGTCCGAACACCCCCGTGTGCACGCATGCGCACTATAAAGATCCCAGGGTCACAGCGAAAGCCTCAGGCCTCAGAAACACGAATACATGCTTGCAAAAATATGAAGCCCGGGTGTCCGTACGGCCAACAGCCAATAAAGTAACCATTTCAGCACTGACCCAAGACGACCCAACCCGGTCCCTAGCCCATTTCAGGTCTCCTCTAGCAGCCGGCAGCCAGCTGTTTACATCACCCCACCCCCCCTCCCCCTGCATTTTATTTTTATTTTCATACAAAGCCGGGTTTTTCGGTTTAACATGCCCCTAATGGCTTTGCCGTGAGGGCGTAAAACTTTTTCTCTAGCATTCAATCGATATGTATGTAATTATATAAACTCTTAGACCCTGAAGTATATCACACGAGCCTGTTAAGTACGTACATTTCCCATCACAATTTCACATTGTTTCATTCAGAGAACGAGGCAACGTATTCGTAGCAGTTTAACTTGTATAAGGACAGAACTTGCACGATAAAGAATACAAATACATTGATAGATGAAGTTCTTCAGAAACTGTACTCAGTTGCAGTTTTTTTCTCATCGGAACAATCAGAATAGGCATATGGTATAGAAGTCAAAAACAGGCAGAGCGACCGGCCATCAATATGGAAAAACACTGTGTGTGGAGGTGACCTCGGACAATTGTGACCCTCCACCACGGAATGAGTCGCATGTCACCTTTGCATGATTGTCATTTTTTTACATTTTCCGAAAGAGTTTTTTATGCTCTTCTATCCAGTGGTGAAACCCGTTTTAGAAAAGAGCGAAAACTGTTTGAGTTATAAGCCTGTGACTAAGGTGACCCTCACACTGTTACCAGACACTCCACGTACTTATATTAAGCCTAGCGCAGAACCGCGCGAGGTGCCATGCGACTCCTTTCGTGGTGGAGGGTCACAATTTTGAAGCCAGTGCTATTATGAAACTTCACACAACTCAAGGATTGGATTGCATGCTTACTTTGTGAACATTTGTGACCCTCCACCACGAAATGAGTCGCATGTCACCTCGCGCGGTTCTGCGCTGAGCTTAACATAAGTCCGAGGAGTGTCTGGTAACAGTGTGAGGGTCACCTTAGTCACAGGCTTATAACTCAAACAGATTTCTTTCTTTTCTAAAACGGTTTTCACCACTGGATAGAGCATAAACAAACTCTGTAGGAAAATGTAAAAATATGAAAATCATGCAAAGGTGACATGCGACTCATACCGTCGTGGAGGGTCACATTTAGTTGACGTCAGTCAATTTTCAAGGTCAATTTGGAGTTGAGTGCAAACAAAAACAAGTCGCGTAAGGCAAAAATACAACATTTAGTCAAGCTCAGTCGAACTCACAGAATGAAACTGAACGCCCTGCATTTTTTCACAATGACCGTAGTCCGCCGCTTGTGCAAAACGGAGTGAAACTGACGAGCCTGTTCAGCGCTGTAGTGGTTTCGCTGTGCTGCATAGCACGCTTTTCTGTACCTCTCTTCGTTTTAACTTTGTGAGCGTGTTTTTAATCCAAACATATCATATCTATATGTTTTTGGAATCAGGAACCGACAAGGAATAAGACGAAATTGATTTTAAATCGATTTCGGAAATTTAATTTTGATCATAATTTTAATTTTTTTAATTTTTAGAGCTTGTTTTTAATCTGAATATAACATATTTATATGTTTTTGGAATCAGAAAATGACGAAGAATAAGATGAAATTGTTTTTGGATCGTTTAATAAAAAAATAATTTTAAGTACAAGTTTCCGATTTTTAATGACCAAACTCACTCATTAGTTTTTAAGCCACCAAGCTGAAATGCAATACCGAAGTCCGGCCTTCGTCGAACATTGCTTTGCCAAAATTTCAATCAATTTGATTGAAAAATGAGGGTGTGACAGTGCCGCCTCAACGTTTACAAAAAGCCGGATATGACGTCATCAACGGTATTTATCCAAAAAAACTAAAAAAAAACGTCCGGGGATATCATTCCCAGGAACTCTCATGTCAAATTTCATAAAGATCGGTCCGGCAATTTAGTCTGAATCGCTCTACACACACACACGCGCACACACACACACTCACACACACACACACACACACACACACACACACACACACACACACACATATATATACACCACGACCCTCGTCTCGATTCCCCCTCTATGTTAAAACATTTAGTCAAAACTTGACTAAATGTAAAGAGATGTTTTGCATACTTGCACCAAACTGTAACTTTTGCAGCTTTACTCGTGTTAACTGTTTAACAACTATGCAACACGATTTACACTGTACTGAGACCTGGCGAAGTCCAAAGTCACAGCAGGGTCTATTGTGCTTTTTGGCTCACGTAAGTGTAGCCTATGCATGCTAACTTTTGTCTGTCTGTGCGTGCGTGCGTGCGTGTGTGTGTGTGTGATAGAAACTTTAACATTTCCGAGTCTATGGATAAAGCTCGCATAAGAAGATTACGTCTCGGTCAAAAGTGTTTGACGTGTGTGATAGAAACTTTAACATTTGAAGACGTCACATTATGACGTAAGAGGGTTAGACGTCACGCGAAGGAATTACTGAAAGTCTCGGTCATTGTTATTGTGAGCGGGCCGAGACTAGTTGGCAGATCTAGTGTCTCGCTTTCTTGCACAGTTTCACCTATGCTTACTGTGTGTGTGTGTGTGTGTGTGTATGTGTGACGGAGTGATTGAGTTTGTGTTACTGTTCGTTGATTTCTTACGTGAGCCTTGAAGGCTTCGCCTCTTGTTTACATTGAACTGTCAACAAGAAAAATAGAAAAAACCTGCAATAGGACAACTCTTTTGTGTTTTAGCACAGGGATTTCAGATGTTCATGCATCGCCAATTTTGTAGTTTGATATACATGTTCACAAGGTGTTCTATGTTTTTGTTGTATAGCTGTTAAGCATTTGTCAAAGAATGCTGAGAACACAGACCTGCTGATCAAGGGAGATGTTTTGAAACTGCTGAGGCAAGGGCTACTGTCCGATGACAATGAAGAAAGACTGGGTAACTTGTCTTTGTATCTATCCGTCGTCTGTCTGTCTGTCTGTCTGTCTGTCTTTCTGTCTGTCTGTCTGTTTGTCTGTCTTTCTGTCTGTCTGTCTGTCTGTCTGTCAGTCCGTCCGTCCGTCCGTCTGTATGTCTGTCTGTCAGTCCGTCCGTCTGTGTGTGTGTGTGTCTGTCTGCCTGTATATCTGCCTGTGTCATGATCTACTTCGTACGCTCACCTGTATTTTGTTTTGAAATATTTTACACATATGTCGATTTATTCCAATTGTCATGAATTAAAAGACATATATTGTCGAGTTACCCTTACTCAACTGCCGTCACGTGACTCTTGTTAAACGAATCTGGGAAGAGAAGTTGTCTTTAGTGAGTGAGTGTGTGCGTACATGCGCACGCGTGTGTGTCTGTATGTGTGTGCGTGTGTCTGTGTGTGTGTATGTGCGTGTGTGTGTGTGTGTGTGTGTGTGTGTGTGTGTGTGTGTGTAAAAAATGACGTTGCAATATTATGTTTGGACCTTTTTTGAAATGTATACACATTGGCACATATTTGGCATAGAGTTTGTTTTAGATTGCCACAGCATGGGATAATTGTTGCCCTTCATATAGTAGAACTGACACATGGATTCAAACTTATTTCTGTTTTAATTGTGCAGACATTGGCACACCTCCCCCTCGACCTTCCGCGTGAAGGTACATGAGTCACAATGTTCAATGATGGTGCAGTCTGTTTTAACCAAAGTGACGAACTTTTCTTTTCATCTTGACAGGTTCCATAGAATCTCTGTGGTGGCTGACTTTCAAGAAAGAGGTACGAGAAATAATGATTAAGGATACGGCAATAATCGATCTTGTCGTCAAATCGTACCAAGACAAAAATGACATATGTAATGAAGCTGCTGATGGAATGCTTTTCGAGCTGCGAGATCTCCTCAAAATCCACGAACGACCAGACCTGAAAGCACTGGGTAAGTGAATTTTAAAGTAATTGACTTTACATGCTTGAGAGAGACCACCCATGGTATAACAATATCGTTCACTTCACTAGCGGGCATATCATTCCGTTGTCGTCTGTCATATGAGCGTTGATGCGTTGAGCTGTCGTTATGCGCCAAACATGGCCCAGCTCATCCGGCTTCAGCGTGTTTTTATATCGGAGTGGTCCTTCTCCTAGACTGGTGGCTTTACAGGGCTGTCGAGTTCAGTCTACCCGGCTATTTGGCCATAGCTGGCTGGTTTGTTTATCTGAGGTGACCTTCCCCAGGGCTAGAACTTAAGATGCGGCTCTCGCATGATGCTCCCGTCATTGGAGACCTGGGGTATTTCTTGAGTGTAAGAGTGTCACCTGTTACCCCGCCCCATCCTGTTGGAAGCACCGCCAGTTGGTCCGCGACTGCTTATTCGTCCTGGCAAGCCTGGCTTATTTCGCAGCTAACCTCCATATCTGAAGACCATCACACTATCCGCCACCTGTGAACGCGCCTGGTTGGGGGTGGTCGCCCCTACTGTCCCAGGGGGCATATCATGTAAATGAGGTCGCGTCAAACTAGTCTGGCAGCGACCTAATTGTCCACTGCTCATGATGACAAATCTTCATTCTGGCAACTGTCTGTTTCCCCCCTTAGTGTGTACACGCAAGCACAAGACCAAGTACGCACGGAAACTATCCTGTAATTCATGTCAGAGTTATGTGGGTTATAGAAATTACACTATAATACCCAGCATGCTTCCCCCGAAAGCGGCGTATGGCCGACTGAATGAAAGAGTAAAAACATATACACGTAAAGGATAGTGGGAGTTTTAACCCATGAACGAAGAAAAAGTAACAAGCTTGATTGATTGAATAGCACGACTTGTATTATTTTTTTTTTTCAGGTGGGACCTTCCTGACGAAAGATAAGGATGAGGACACGTCTGGCTCTTCTGGACACGTGATGCTCTCGTATTCAAAACACAACCGTGACTTGGTAAATCAAGTCCGTTTGTTTCTGCAAGAAAATGTAAGTCTTAAGTTTTGTTGTGCACACCGTTATGACTCGATTGTAATTACTGTTCTTATTGAGGTGCAGGTTGTCTTGGGTGATATTTTCCGTTTTTAACGCAATGTAAGAACAGGTTTCTTTTGGTATCATAATCATGAAGTATTTTTATGTGTATGTATGTGGGTGTGTCAGTGTGTGTGTGTGTGTGTGTGTGTGTGTGTGTGTGTGTGTGTGTGTGTGTGTGTGTGTGTGTGTGTGTGTGTGTGTGGTTAAGAGAGAGAGAACGAGACAGACAGACAGACAGACAGACAGACAGACAGACAGACAGACAGACAGACAGACAGACAGACAGACAGACAGACAGACAGACAGATAGAGTCAATCAGAGAAACAAATAGTTTGAGTCTTAACTTCCTCCCTGCATACTGTTCAGGGTATCAAAGTCTGGATGGACGTTCTCTTCATGGCAAATGCCGAAGACTCTACTTCACAAGCAATGGCGGAAGCTGTAGAGGACTCCGCAGTCTTCTTGTTGTGTTTTAGTGACGACTACATAGAAAGTCAGCCATGCAAGCAAGGTAAGATAAGATAAGATAAGATAAGATAAGATAAGATAAGATAAGATAAGATAAGATAAGATAAGATAAGATACGACAAGATAAGATAAGATAAGATAAGATAAGATAAGATAAGATAAGATAAGATAAGATAACATAACATAACATAACATAACTTAACAACAGAACAGAACATAACATACCATACCATACCATACCATACCATACCATACCAAACCATACCATAACATAACATAACATAACATAACATAACATAACATAACATAACATAACATAACATAACATAACATAACATAACATAACATAACATAACATAACATAACATAACATAACATAACATAACATAACATAACATAACATAACATAACATAACATAACATAACATAACATAAGAAAAACTTTAATGTCCATTTTTATTTAACATAAACATGGAAATGTGTCGTTTGGCTCCACCTCGCATTTCTAATAACACAAGCTTTCTCTGATGACTTCTTAACGCTCGGGGTCCTGATTTGGCCTATATGGTCCGCTGGACCCAAAAAGCAACAAGAATTAAATCAAATCAAATCAACATCTTAACGCTCAATTATTGACATGATATAATCCATGCAAAGTGGTGGAACGAGTCGACAGACACACTTAACTCTGGCTAAACTTTTTTATAATTTAGGATGACAGTTCGCAAAGAAGAAAACAAGCATCAAGATCATTGTGTTTAACACGGTGAGTGTCGAGCAATCATCCAATTGTGGATGTAACGAACGCTGCCAGAGGCCCCTTGAGTGGTGTACCTGGTGCAAATCATTGCATTGTTGGTTAAGGTTGTATAATGTTACAGCAAATTCTCCAAAATCCGAAAATTACAAAATCCCTTAAAATGTCAGTAAATTTGTAATTTCCTGTCTCAAACAGGAATTTTACAAATGTCCTAACAAATTTAGAATTTGTAAATTTTCTGTTTCGAAGGGCTAGGAATTTTGTAAATTTACTGAAAACATACTTCAAGGTAAACGAGTTGTTTGAAGATCGAGTGGAAACCGTTTTTAGTTTTCGACAACCTCAAAAGTCAATGAACAACCCATGCTGTTACTCTTTCTCAAACTATATATATATAACGTCTGTCTAAATACGAACAGTATCAAGAAGCCAGCACAGAACATTTTAGTGTCTGACTTCTTCTGTTGCAGAGGCTGAGTATGCGTTGAAACAGAAGAAGTTCATCATTCCGCTGAGACTTCAACGTGGATACGACCCCACAGGGTGGTTGGGCTTTATAATTGGCAACAGATACTTCGTGGACGTCTCAAAAGAAGAAGTGCGTCAAGACAAACTTGTAGAGCTGCTTGGAAAAGTCAAGAAACGCATGAACACGTCTTTTGATGAAATAGATTCTTCTAAAGCAGTACTGCTCAAGGTATGTTTTCCATATTAATGCGTCAGGGTGTATCTTCTCTAACTATCCCTGTCTGTTTGTCTGTCTGTCTCTGTCTGCCTTTGTGTCTCTCTGTCTGTCTGTCTGTCTGTCTGTCTGTCTGTCTGCCTGTCTGTTTGTCTGTCTGTCTCTGTATGTCTACTTCAATTTGGGGAAAGTGACATGTCATAAAATGCCAAACACAGGGTGACCCCCACCCCCCCCCCCCAAAAAAAAAAAATGCGGCTCACAAAAAGGCTAACAACTTCTACATATGTTGACCGACCGAATGACTTATTTGTTTGTTTTACAATTATTTTTAGCATGACCAGTTCACAAAGTGGCTCATTTATAGGTCAGATGGCCTCACTTTAGTGTACTTTCAAAAAACAAAAACCTAATTCGGGGATCGACTCAACCGTAAGAGGTTTGACATTGAGCGGTAGCCATGCTCATCTGATTTAAACCCTCCGGACTTTTACCATGTTTGATTATCTGAATGCCTGAATATACAAAAACACCCCTTCCCCCAAATCATAGTGACCTGAAGACACCAGTTACAGCTATATGTTCACAGCATTCCCTAAACAGGAAAGCGTCTTTTCATTGACAATTTCGGAGGGTTGACTTGAAACATATTTGAGAGAGAAGATAACAGTCGGATTTTATTTTTTACCTACAGACAAGAAACTTAGTTGAATAGAGTTCATTTCCAACTATGAACATGGTTGCTGAAAATCATATGACTGGAAAATTACTCCTTTCATTGGAAAGTCACACTTGCACATTGGCGATCACAATTCATCAGTGATATGAACGCATTCCTCCATGGGAAATGCTCCAACCCTGCCTGTGATTGCTGTATTTAAGTCACTGGTTGTCCATGGTTGGTTATGGTTATTAGGTTTTTCAAACAACCCCAAAAGTAACTACTTTGATGGCTGAGATTGTGTACGTTGTGATACCGCTCGATGTCAAAACCTCGTACTATTGAATCGATCTCCGAATTCGGATTTCTTTCTCGAAAAAGCACAAAAGTCATACCGTTTATCCTACTTTGTGTACACATTATACATAAGCTAAAATTAATGTACAGCAAATATAAAGCTATTCGGTCAACGGATGTAGAAGTTATTAGCATTTGAGTGGGTTGCATTGTTGGGGCCACCCTGTACATGACATTTTATA
This sequence comes from Littorina saxatilis, assembly GCF_037325665.1. Lineage (NCBI taxonomy): Eukaryota > Metazoa > Mollusca > Gastropoda > Littorinimorpha > Littorinidae > Littorina > Littorina saxatilis. Next base: position 13,759 of record NW_027128198.1, read on the forward strand.
TTTTTATGTTGGGAGGTTGCACTAATTTTCGCAATTTGTGCCAGTACTGTGATGTTGTTTGTGTGTTGTTTTGTTAGGTGCGTGTATGTTTTGATAAAATATATCATGCTGAGAATAATCTGAAAAAAGTAATGCTGTCACTGTGGTGTAATTTATACACAGACTGTCAGCAGTGGTGGCCCGACACCTGTAAAACAGTGGACACAGCAAGATGTTGACCAGTGGCTCTCAAACAACAATCTGCAAGGGTAAGATTGTTGTGGTTTGATTACCTAAACAATTTTTTTTATTGGCCACAATAATGAATATTTATTTATTCTTACAGCCAAATTTTTTTACAAGCATTAAAACTGTAACGTTCGTAGAGCGGTGTTATTTTGTTTTTGATAACACCCAAATCTTACAGTTCCTGACATTTCATGGAAAAAAAGGAAAATGTATGAGGTATGTGTGTGTATGTATATGTGTGTGTGTGTGTGTGTGTTTGTGTGTGTGTGTGTGTGTGTGTGTGTGTGTGTGTGTGTGTGTGTGTGTGTGTGTGTGTGTGTGTGTGTGTACATACGCTCGATTGCGTGTGTGTTAATCTGTATGTTACACTTTTTGCAGAAAGAAATTGCGTTCCCTGACTGGAAAGCAGATTGCCTTTCTCGTAACCTTGAAGAAATTGGTAAGAAATCTTAATGCAGGTGTGTCAGTAATATACTTTGACCAGATGTGTTCTGTATAATGTGCATAGGAATAATTATTCACAGTTCTCAAAACACGCCTACGATAAACACCGACAACAACAAAATGCAAACACACAGTTCAACCCAATTTAAAACCAGTACAAGTAATCTGCCGCCATGTTCAAGAAATATTATCTGTACATGTATTCATTTATCAAATGATCTACCCACAAGCAGCCAGTACCAACACCATGTGTGTCATTATTGAAATAACTGTATATGTATTTGAAGAGCCAGAAACACAAATGATGAAATTTTTTTTACTTATGAACACTGTTGGCAAAGTGTGTATTCCGTGCACGTGATGGTGTTCGTATAATAAGGATGTTAGCTCTCTCTTTCATTCTCTCTCTACAAGTAAGTCTTTTTTGCATTTGTGAGTGTGGCAATGTGAGTGTGACAATGTGTGTATGTTGTACGTACATTATGCCAAAAAAGCTTGATGAATGCATGGTGTTACTTCATAGTGCATTTTCCGATTTGACTGCTCACTTCTAGTCATATATACACGGGTTCTCATGGCAACGCTTATGCTAATGTACTCAGATGAGAATGGTAACGCTCATGTCCATATACTCAGATTTTCACGGTTACGGCTTATGTTTATATACTCAGATTTCCATCGTAAGGCGTAACTATGTTCATGTACACAAATTATCATCATAATGCTCCATATTTTTTCTCCTGCAACATTACCGAATTCTGCCCAAACTCCCACAATTTTCTAAATTGCCTCTTACTGTATGTGTGTGTGTGTGTGTGTGTGTGTGTGTGTGTGTGTGTGTGTGTGTGTGTGTGTGTGTGTATATGTGTGTGTGTGTGTATATGTGTGTGTGTGTGTTTACGTGTGTGTGTGTGTGTGTGTGTGTGTGTGTGTGTGTGTGTGTGTGTGTGTGTGTGTGTGTGTGTGTGTGTGTTTGAGGGCTTTCAGGCACCAGACCGTTTCTTTCAGCTACTGTCGTCAGAGCTAGGAGTCAAGACCCTGGCTGATATGACAGATTTTCTGCATGCCCTAGACAGCGTTTAATGAGGTTTGACTTTTTTTGTTCAAGTAATCACATCTTTTTATTATAAATAAATTAAATCGACAGTAACACATACTTCAGTCAGCTGCACAAGCTGGTATGTAAACATTACAATGTGTACGCAGTTCTTTCTCATTGCGAACGAAATTAAAGCCCGTTATTCTTGGTCAAAAATGGCACAGTTCCGAGTGACATAGTGTTTAACTAACTTACATACTTGCTAGCAATAATGTTTGCATTTGTCTGGGGAAAAAGTTATGGTTTTTAACTGATTGGTATTATATTAAGTTCATTAAATCAAGAGGAACATTTGTTACAACATTGGATATAGATCAGTAAAGTTAAGAAAAAACACACATGATCATTGTACTGTGTCTATCCCTTCTATTATTCCTCATGCTAAACTACCTACGAAACTGACTTAGCCTGTTTCGCATTTTCCATTGTCAGGGAGAGCCAGAGATTCAGAACAAGGCTTACGTAAAGAAACAGTATGCAATGATACATTTGATTCAAACCATAACTTAATTCATTATTTTCCAAATCGACCAAATTCGGCATGTGAGAGTTGTACAAGTAATAGAAGTTGTAAGACTTGTGATGTATTTAATCTCAAATGTGAAGCTTAGTCTTAACTAGCATTCCGGAAGCTAGAGGCAACAGTTAGAAGCAATGCATGCTGGGTTCGAACCTACAGAAAGGATAGCCAACCAATTGGTTGTTATTGATCTAATTCTAGTTTATTTATATACCGGATAGTGCAAATAAGACAATCATTGGATTTTGTCATTGTTTAGGTTTTTGTGCAGATTTCACAAGAACAAATCTGTTTTGACTTGTTCTTTGTCACTGAGAATGCTTGTCTGTTCTAAATTGACAATCAATCTTGCGTAATCAGGCGGCTTTGCATTTATTACTGCAGATTTATTTCAACACCATGTTGTTATGGGACTCTGGGTATCTCAAATTAAGTTGTTACCGCAATACAAAAAGTGTTAAATGGCTCTGTCTTTTCCTTCCATACTATATTGAAAGTCTCAATGCTGCGAGTGTAAAAATTGATAATTATTGCCCGTGTTGCTGCTAAGCACATAATTTGTTTGTGAATATGACTTTCAGATGAGGCACGACTGATTCACATCCATTCGAGAAATCCCAGCATACACTTTGTTTCCGGCGATGGTTGCTGGTGACAGGCATTTGTGTACAGTTTCGTGAATCAGGGAACAGAAACACTGCTGGAACTGTTAATGCCGCATAACTTGCACGGTGAAGCTTATTTTAGCAACATATTTCGTTCATTCAACGAAATGCGTTTTAAAGATTAAGAGAGTACTTTTATATTGTATGTAGATTCTGTCTGGCATCCTACGCGAAAAGAGCACATATATCCATGAGGGTAACATCACTGGACTGTAAATCTTATCCAATCCAATCCAATCCAATATTCAAAGTGCTGAGCAAGTGTGCGTGCGCGCGCACACACACACACACACACACACACACACACACACACACACACACACACACACACACACACACACACACACACACACACACACACACACACACACATGGGAACACAATAAGAAAAAACACACACGCACGCGCGCAAACCAATTTCTATATGCATCTTGTTTGACGATTCATGTGTTGCTTCGTAGCAAGGATGTATTCCTCTTTTGGTAAAGGCCTTTCCGCGGGTATAGACGTTTGTCAAGTACGTAACTGTTTAAACCGAGATTTCGTGTGATCATGCAGCGCTTCCAATGTGTTTTACTATGCATGTCATATGTTTATGAGATATCAAGTGTGCACATACTTTTTTTATTTAAAAGAAAACAAACAGATCTTGAAATATTCGAGCCATTTTCATCATGTTTTGTATTTGTGAGTAAGAGGGATTTGCGCAAACAGTATATAACATCAAGCTTTTCACCTGTAACGCAGTAATCATGTTGAATATGTTTTACATCTTGGTAGTGCAGATATGCAGATATGCTTACTTTAACGTGTGTTACTTGGCATAATTAGTTGGCCTTCACGTTAAAACTCTGAATAGAATCTCTGAAATATTCAAATTTGACGCTATGTTCGTCTTTTTCTTTTGTGGAGTTTTCTTATTAAACATTGTGACATACTTGCATTTATTGCCAGGTCATCAAAAACGTGTTAATAATGAAGCCTTTTGAGTAATATTGCTGAGAGATTGAAAGACGTACCTGTACTTATTTTCAAAACTGTTGTTGACCATTGTACATCCCGCCTTAATCACACGACTTTATATCAGATAATTATGTTGATAGCAGAGCGAATTTCTCGGGATTGTTTTTTGTTTGTTATCGCTGCTGTGATGTGCTGTTACTATTTGTTTTTTGTTAATGCATGTTGTGAGACATACAATGGGTTTGACATTGTCACAATAAGCAACCATTTAGCTGACTACATGATTTCTCCCTCTCGTGTTACCACACACAAAAAAGAAAAAACGTTGCCCAAATCGCCTTTTTTTCATGTTCAAATCATTGACGTCAAACGTTTAAAATGAGTACTGTTTAGGTGAGTACCTTCAGTATTAGCTGTCAAATCGGCCATATTTTATGCTGTATCTAAGTTATGGGAATTTAAAGTGGGATAAGCATAGTCACACATAGTAATGCATTATTTGTGATCGATCAACAAAGTGTTGTGCAACTAAACTACGTAGAGAAGACAGTATGGAGACAACTTATATAATTGTTGTGATAAAATGTTTGATCACATATTTTACCACTAAAATGCTGCTACTTTGATCAAACGTTTTCATCATGTTGTTTTTATTTCGTTCATTTTTTTCCTACACGTGTGATGTTTTGTTTTTGTTATTTGTAACAAAATGTGAGATAAATACATTTTGCTGGCAAACACATTATAGAAAACTAACAAACCCGACTAGGTACCGTTGCTCTCTTAATGCCAATTTGGTTAAGGCCCAAAATAGCAAAGAAAATTCCACCAAAAATGTGTTGTTCTTGCGTGCAAGTAGATTTAGTGTACACAGTTGATACGACGATGGCTGAAAACTTAAGACAATCTTACATGTTATTCAGTCTGTGGTGAAATTCCAATCGATAGATTAATGTTGCCCTTGAATCTGCAAAACGGACGTTTTTTTTCAATATAAAGCTCAGTAAGGAAGAGCATGAATTCTGTGGGAACGAACAATTGTAAGATTAAGAGGGTTCCGCTGTTCATACCATACATGTTATGTTTGTGTTTTCATAATCTTCTACTACTAAATATGTTCGACTACCGAAAAAACAGTAGTTGTATAGAATGTGTTGATCGATACTTAAAAAGATAATACACGCTACTGTATGACACATGGCAATACACTTATGACATATTGAAAGTAGATAATCACTTCATTACCTCATGTATGCCAGGTTTTGTTTTCAAAATCAAAATCATTGGCGATTACCAATCGAAATAGCATTACAGTGTTATGCTGAAACATGTATATTCTATGTATTGTCGTTTATCTTTAAAAAGAACACCTACGTATGCGGCTTCTTACTTTTTTGTAATATTGATTTGCTAACCCATATTTTTAACAGAAACACTGTTAAATCTTTTTGTCTGATTCCATGACGACTGTAACAAAAATGTTGGAACATAATTGCGAGACGTTTTGTACCTGAACTAAAAAAAAGGTCGTCCATGTATTATTCTGTTTAAACTTTCTAAACCCACAAAGAAGTTAAAAAACACTAAGAGACATATTTTATACCATTGTTATATTGTAGTACATGCGTTCAGTCTCATACATACCTACTTATTCACCAAAACACTGTCTAAATAAAATCTGTATTTTCATTTGTAATTGATTAATTTTGTATCGGCTGATGTGTTGTACTAAAAGTATACGCTTGTTAATAACAAAATAAAAAATAAATTATTTTATAAGAATACAATACTGTTAATATCACATTTACCAGTCTGAAGATTACGGAACACTTCGTATACAAATAGTTATCAAACGGGACGTGTTATCCACGTCGATTAAACTGTAATGAATCATTTTATATAACTACGCAAGCATATGACTTGTGATTGTTTAATAAGGTAATATAATGTATTATTTCAACTGACATATGTTTGTAATGTGTGTGTGTGTGTGTGTGTGTGTGTGTGTGTGTGTGTGTGTGTGTGTGTGTGTGTGTGTGTGTGTGTGTGTGTGTGTGTGTGTGTGTTTAAACTGATTTTGTCAGCATATTGTGCGGGGGGTGTTTATATATGTGTGTGTGTGTGTGTGTGTATATGTGTGTGTGTGTGTCTGTCTGTATCTGTATGTGTGTGTGTGTGTGTGTGTGTGTGTGTGTGTGTGTGTGTGTGTGTGTGTGTGTGTGTGTGTGTGTGTGTGTGTTTAAATGTAAGCAGCATATTGGGATTTATCTGCATTAATACCTGCCTAGGTTACATGTACAGTCATGCCTCGGTAGACATTCAGCGCACCACAGCTGGGTCATTTGTGACCCTCCACCACGAAATGAGTCGCATGTCACCTCGCGCGGTTCTGCGCTAGGCTTAATATAAATCCGGGGAGTGTCTGGTAACAGTGTGAGGGTCACCTTAGTCACAGGCTTATAACTCAAACAGTTTTTGCTCTTTTCTAAAACGGTTTTCACCACTGGATAGAGCATAAAAAACTCTTTAGAAAAATGTACAAATATGAAAATCATGCAAAGGTGACATGCGACTCATTCCGTGGTGGAGGGTCACATTTGGTCACGGTTACTTTTTATCCAAACAAGAGTGTGTTGTCGTGCCCCAACATGAAGTGGCGTATACATGTGGGGGGAACATCACATATCAATTAAGTATTCCCTTATCTGAATTATTGGTACTGAAATGAAAGTGATAAATCAAAGTGGCTGAAATAATGTGCTTAAAGGCACGCACATTCCTTCTCTTGAAAACTGTATGGCTCACCACAAGGCCAGGCTTTAACACGGGTTACCATCCTATTTCACTTTGTTACATACCAACAATCAGCTGGTTTTTTATGCACAGTTATTATTTGATAAATTAACTTAAAAAAACCAACTTGTGGTGAGTTGGATATTTTCTATATTATTATGAATGCATTTAGAAAATAACTTGTAACAAAATTCGCACACTGGGAGGGGGAAGGGATGGTCTTAATCCCACTAAAGAGCCTGACCGGCAGTGGCCAGAAAAGTGATTGTAATAATAATAATGCATAATATTCATAAAGCGCATGTATCCAGGGTTTAACCCCGCTCAAAGCGCTGTACAATCATTGGAAAGGTACAACAACATAACATTATTTCAAGTGCAATGATAAGCTATTACATGTTTTCAAGAGAAGCTACAGCGATTCCGCATCTTGACCAAAGTAAAATCCCAATCAAGTTGGAGCACCTTGACCTGATATACCTTGAGGGGAGTCACGTTGACACTGTGTTTGATCGACACGGTCACATACAGAGTCGTTTGTTTAAAAACATACCACGGCAATTGACCCCACAAACGACCTCGCTTATATTTTGCAAATATTGTGTCTTTTATATTTTTAGAGTATATTGAAACAAGTGTGCTAACATTTGAGAAATCTACCGGACTGACTTGATGATATAGAACTTTGAATATGATGACATGCCAATGAGGGATGGGTAATTGAATAGGGTATATGACCGATTAAATACGGTACAATCACAGGGCCATGTTGTAAGTGGTTTAAATCCCTGGTTTATGTTTATGGCTTATAAGGATGTGTTTCTATTTGAATTATTGTGACGTGTCAATCCAATATGGCTAGAATTAGCGTGATTACATGACATTTTCGACCGGTAAAATTTCTCTAATTTTGTTTACACTTGTTTTAACACACTCTGAATATATCAAAGACAAAATATTTGCCAAATATTAGCGAAGTTGATTTTGGGGGTCAATCGCTGTCGTATGTTTTTTTTTAAACCATGGTGATCTACACGTGTGTGCCTAAAAATATGTATCAAGTGACAGCTTATGTATACTTTATATAGTGATAATAAAAATCATGGAACAGCAGCTTCGTGTGTAATTTTGCCGGATGTGTGTGTGTGTGTGTGTGTGTGTGTGTGTGTGTGTGTGTGTGTGTGTGTGTGTGTGTGTGTGTGTGTGTGTGTGTGTGTGTGTGTGTGTGTGTGTGTGTGTGTGTGTGTGTGCAAGCTTTGTGGTGTATGGGTTAAGTAAGCAAAACTATGCACACTCCCTGACAAGCTCCAACATAAAATAGAAACTCACACATGCATACACGTGCGGGCACGCAAGCGCACAAACACACACGCAAACATACACTCACATACGCACTAAATGTTCAAATACCAAGAATCATCTTCAAACAGACTAGTTCTAACCCGGTTAATGTGTCAGGACAAAACGCAATCCTTAAACTCTCTTAGTCTTAACTATCATAATTTTCAGATACCAAGGACAATCCTAAACTGCCCTAGTCCTAACTCTCTCAATGTGCAAATACCTAGGGTAATCTTTGAACTTCCCTGGTCATAACATTCCTAATGGTCAAATATCTGAAGCCCTCTGAATGTTCAAATATCTAGAGCTATCCTTGCAATGCCCAAGTCCTTACACTCCTAATATTCAAATATCTGGAGCACTCTTAATGTTCCGATATCAAGAGAGATCAGTAAACTGCCCTAATCATTACACTCGTAATAATTAAGTATCTAGAGCCCTCTTAATATCCCAATACCAATACCTCAAGCACATACGCACGCAATTACAATCAATCCTATTCAACGAATAGCGTTCATTAAGTTGAAGTTTAAAAGGAATCGTTTCAACCCGCTACCTGATTCATTCTACGAGAAAACGGTCGCATTAACGTATAAAGACGTTTTGCAACTTTTGAAAGAAGTTCAATACCTCGTTCAATGCTTCTTGAAACCACCCTGGAAGAAGCTTTCTGTTTTTTGACGACAAAAAGCCACCTATCTGCCGCAACAAATATTCCCTGAGAAAACTTGACACACTGTAAAGAGAGTGACACATCATTATTACCTTGTCACAAAGACATACATCCGTATTTGCAAAGGACGGGTGGAGGAGCTTCTAACGGGTAAGACAGAGGGGGCGCGCGAGGTACTGACTCGCCTCCGCCCGTCTCGCCCCCGCTTTGTAGTAGCCGACTTCACGCTCTGCTTCCTTTCAAACTATCTGGGGTGTCAACTCGCCGCGAAGCGCTGTGGCAATTTGCCCCCGCATATTCAATGCGATAAAGTCATGTTGTATTGTTGACGTGTGTCGATCAGAAGAAGTGAAAACATACACCACGATTCTACCTGTGTTTTACAGTGAAAAGATGATTTACACAAAGCCTTCTAATTGACTTATGAAAAGAATAAAGACAAAACAACAGATTGGAACTGTATATAATCATATATATACGAGCCCGACTAGGAAGGATTTGACTTACGAGACTAGAACAAATTTATCCCCGAGTACGCAGTACTAGGGTCCAACAGACTTTAATTGTGTGTCTGTCTGTCTCGACTTAACAGCTTATTGCTGGGAAACTACTGGGCGCGGTTCGTTCAAAAGTTGATACACTAACTTGATAATAGGTCCGATTGATCGTATTAAAACTTCATAATGTTACCTGGGACCTAAATGCCAAATAAATCACAAAATCCACTCTTAACGGCGGGCGCAATTCGCGGTGGGATAGAACAGCCGTTCGGCTAATCCGTCAGCCAGCCAGCGACAGCGACACCAGGCTTATTGCGTGCGTGCGTGCTTTGCGTGCGTGTACCACTGTGCGCAAGGAGTATAGGCATTTGAGTTCACTGGCGAATGATAGAATTGGTGGCTTGGTGGAAAGCGTTTCCGACTATGGCTAAAGTGATCCGGGTTCGATTCCCGGCATGGGCTGTCTGTTTTTTTTATTTTTTTTATTTTTATTTTTTTTATAATAAATTCTTGTTTACTATTGTTTATTATGAACGTTTTAATGTTTTATTTTACTGTAATAATTTGTTTAATTGTGTAAAATAAATACATAATTTTTTTTTAAATCCAAGGGATCCGGGTTCGATTCCCGGCATGGGCGGTCTATTTTTTATTTTTTTTTAAATTCTTGTTTACTATTGTTTATTATGAACGTTTTAATGTTTTATTTTACTCTAATAATTTTTTTAATTGTGTAAAATAAATAATAAAATTTTTTTTAAATCCACGTGCACAAGACAAAATCTTTCATACTGGGGGAGCGAGCCAGTCTGAAGAGTACTCGGGTCCAGCGCCAGCGTTTTTTATGTTTCAACATTGTCCCTCCGGACCTCCACACACTTCTTCCACCTGTGCAACAGAGCCTTATTGACGTTGCTGCAGTAGGTCACGGTGTATCTGAGGCCAGTGTGTGCCAACCGGATTTGCATATCCAATGGGGTCATCTTAGAATAGCAAGGGTGCGGTCTTTGTGCACCATGGGCACAGGTAAAGGCTGAACGAGGAAGGTAATTCCGAAGCCAGCAAGTGAACAACTGACGCATACTTGTGTATTGCACAATTCGTTTTGGGCGAGTGTAATTGTACGTTGTGTCTGCAAAGGGTTTAAGATTGAGAAGTGTACATTCACGACTTGTCGCACAGGGATTGGGAAGAGTTTCTTCTCATCACCATTGCCGGGTTTTGTCCATATTGAAACAGTCAGTTTGATCTCAACATGTCTGTGTTCTCCAGTCGCACTTCAGGCTACAAAGCGGGAGTGATGATCTTGTTTGTTTCCGCCATTGCTTTTTTCGTGGGCTGCGCTACTCCCTTTTGGTACTATTATGCACCACTGCCGACTTACTTCAGATACGATGGGCTTTGGATGTTGTGTTCATCGGGGACCATTTTTGGCTACAGCCAGAATGACTGTTCAACGTACTCTTGGGATTTGGGCCACCGTGAGTTTTTGTTGTCTGTATATCTGGCTGTTTTTCTGTCTGTCTGTCTCTGAAGCTCTGTCTCTCTGTCTGTATGTCTGTCTGCCTGTGTCTGTCTCTGTCTTTGTCTGTCTTTGTCTGTCTCTGTCAGTCTCTCTCTCTCTCTCTCTCTCTCTCTCTCTCTCTCTCTCTCTCTCTCTCTCTCTCTCTCTCTCTCTCTATCTCTTTACAAAGATGTATCTAAATTTTATCAAAAGTTCATGAAGTAGACAATTAAGCACAAATTCACTGTTATCATATTTTTCTTCTCTTTATTCCTTCCCTGATGTCGTAATGTACGGTGCATTCCGTTTCTTCATACGTGATTCACTGTACACATTGACATACTTCTCAAAGGACACAGTTTCCGCTCATGCACCCAACTGTTTGGACTTGAAAAGAAGCCCGTCATAGCACACACAGCTGTCTTTCTTCAGAGCGCTGGCACCACAAACACCGGGCTTGCTGAAATGTACAGTTGCGCTCGCCTTGCACATTCACCCCTTTTCAACCCCGAAACTTGATAAGAAAAGAAGCAGGGGGGGGGGGGTGAGACAAAGGGTAGATGGGGGGTTGCTCTGTTTGGTCGTGTAGCTTAATACCTCAGCGTTTCCATTGGAAAGCACAGAAAAACAAGACAACAAGCAACTCTTCCACAACCAATAAACACCTGACAGAGTTATTTTCGGAATTCGTTCATTGCAAATATGTGACCCTCCACCACGAAATGAGTCGCATGTCACCTGGCGCGGTTCTGCGCGAGGCTTAATACAAGTCCGGGGAGTGTCTGGTAACAGTGTGAGGGTCACCTTAGTCACAGGCTTATAACTTAAACAGTTTTCGCTCTTTTCTAAAACGGTTTTCACCACTGGATAGAGCATACAAAACTCTTCAGGAAAATGTAAAAATATGAAAATCATGCAAAGGTGACATGCGACTCATACCGTCGTGGAGGGTCACATATGCCAACATGATGAGTACATTAATCTTTAAGACACCTTTATCAATATATATGACTGTTCCAGGTAACTGGTTGCACGCCGTAAGAGCCCTGGCGTGTCTCTCTCTGATTGGTCTGTTCGCGGCCTGTGTCTATGCCCTCGCCACCAACTGCTGTCGCTCCATTCCAGGACCCGTGACTAGGATTCTGGAGGCTTTGTCTGCCTTTTCTGGTAAGTCACAACTAAACGCTGGTTTATTTGAGGAGCAGGGCTCCCCAAAGTGCGCGTCCCTGCGTCCTATACGCAATAGAAGCCGATGGTGTTGCTGGTGGTTTTTAAACATCCCTTCATCTTATTTGGCTATGCGAGATCATCCTATTTGGCAATTGGTTAACGGAACAAGGGATAAGGACAGTTTGTATTATTTAATGTATACAGGATGCATGAGCTATAGTTGATACAAACAAAGTACGATAACCCACATGTTGATATGTGCATTATGTCCCTTGAACAAATCACCAAGCGGCAAAACGACCAAACGGGTGGTGTCAATCAATCAATCAATCAATATGAGGCTTATATCGCGCGTATTCCGTGGGTACAGTTCTAAGCGCAGGGATTTTTATTTTTTTTTTAAATTTTTTTTAATTTTATGCAATTTATATCGCGCACATATTCAAGGCGCAGGGATTTACTTATGCTGTGTGAGATGGAATTGTTTTTTACACAATAGATCACGCATTCACATCGGCCAGCAGATCGCAGCCATTTGGGCGCATACCCTACTTTTCACGGCCTATTATTCCAAGTCACACGGGTATTTTGGTGGACATTTGTATCTATGCCTATACAATTTTGCCAGGAAAGACCCTTTTGTCAATCGTGGGATCTTTAACGTGCACACCCCAATGTAGTGTACACGAAGGGACCTCGGTTTTTCGTCTCATCCGAAAGACTAGCACTTGAACCCACCACCTAGGTTAGGAAACGGGGGAGAAAATTGCTAACGCCCTGACCCAGGGTCGAACTCGCAACCTCTCGCTTCCGAGCGCAAGTGCGTTCCAACTCGGCCACCCAGTCCATGCTCAGCCGTATGGGAATCCCCAGCCCTACGGAAATCCCCCAACGTACCCTAGTCTCCAGCCAGCCCAGACCGTAAAGGCTGGTTACCCTTGAGGAGCACCATCATCTCCATTTGAATGGTCACGGTGTGTTTTCTTTGTCTTTATCTATTTCTGCTGTTCCGACTTGTCCGTTAGACGGAAGGTTTTCTTCCAAACTTGACTGCTGCTGTCTCAATCCATTTCCCAGTCGTATGACCTTCTATGAACATTCTTACATATCATTCGGCTGAGAGAATAGCCGGAACTACATGTTTTTTCATTGATCCTGTTTTTTAGGAGTGCTGGGGTTCGTAGGCTGTATGGTCTACGTTGGAGAGACGGAGACCAAAAAATACATAAGCTGGTCCCTCTACCTGTCCGCCATTGGGAGTGCTCTCTGCGTCGTTGCCGCTATCATCATCGCCGTGTGCAACAAACCCCTGCCCGCCAGCGCTCTTGGGGGTCAAGTCATCACCATGCCAACCATCTCACAAGGTCAAGGTTACACAACGGCCGGAGGTCAAGTTCCGACCTACGGGAATGCTCAACCGTACGGAAACCCTCAGACTTACGGGAATGCTCAACCGTACGGGAACCCTCAAGCTTACGGGAATGCTCAGCCGTATGGGAATCCCCAGCCCTTCGGAAATCCCCCAACGTACCCTAGACTCCAGCCAGCCCAGACCGTAAAGGCTGGTTACCCTTGAGGGGCACCATAGTTCAGTTGTAATCTTACATCATTATCATTTTTGTTTTTATAACTTTAATGAATTGGGTTTGTTAAGCTTCCTTTATTTGTTAATTTGCTTGCCTGCTTGTTTATTTGGCTTGTAAGTAGGTTGGTCGGTTAGTTGGTGTCTTCCGATCCTTCTTTCTTTTTGTTGCTGTATCGCAATGCTCAAAAATTAATGTCCGTGCTCAAGGTCTGTTCAGTTTGTCACTGAATTTTGTTTTCTTCATCATCTTACGTTCCTTATTGTGGTATTCTGTTATATATGTATAAGTTACCTCCGCCCATTCATGGTATCGCGTGGTACTTTGTCGAGACTGGGTCAATGAATATGATGACGTCACTCGAGGCTCTGCCGAGAGTGACGTCATTGTATTCATTCACCGGGTGGAGACAAAATACCACGCAATTTCATGGATGAATCGGAGGTGTAACGCATATATCCCGTGACCCATCGAAGCCTATTTTTGCTTTGAAATGTCTTAATAAAGAACAGATAATTTATAACGACATAATCTTCATAAGGCCAAAAAAAAAAATTGTCTGTTTAGGGTAACCCGACCGACCCTATCGATTTGGCGCCGACCCAAAAACTTTTTTTTGATTTCAAAAAAAAAAAAGAAAAAAAAGAGGTAAAAATGCTAAAAAAAGACATTTGGCGTTTCTTTCTCTCCCTTTCTCTCTGTTTTATTTATACGTTAGTTTTGAAACATGTATTCATCAAATATAAGAAGTGAATGTTTACATTTACACAAAAAAAAAAAAAAAAAAAAAAAAAAAAAAAACACACCTACCTACCGACCCTACTTTTTTTGGTCATGTTACCCTAAACAGACAATTTTTTTTTTTTGCCTAAGATAATTACACATTAACATGCTTCCATTTGAAACTTCGAGGTCTTCATCGGGGATTGACGCCCGACCAAAGGTAATTGAAGCCCGACGGAGCGAAGCGACGGAGGGCTTCAATTAGACTTTGGGAGGGCGTCAATCCACGATGAAGATCGAGAAGTTTCAAATAGAAGCATGTTAATGTTATTGTAATTCAATCTGACGACGATCTCATTCCTGCTTTCATGCGGTTGTAAACAGACAAAATTGGTTATGTTCTTTTCACACACTACGAGTCCACCTATCTGCAAGGGTCAAGTCCTAAGAGATATGTCTTTGTATTCCTATCGTATTACTCTGCTCCTGTTTTTCTTTCATTTTACATACATTTTCCCTTCTTTTTTGACGGGTTTCTGGACAGCAAACTCTAAAACAAATTCTTTTCATCACAAAAGCGATCTTTGGAATTGACTGACGTAGTCCGAAGAATTCATGCATCAACTTACGTCACGTATTCGACGTCATTACTTCGCATACCTTATGGTCTCGGTATTTCGTTGGCCTTCATATTTCCTACTTGTAAAATGACCCTCAAAGCTAACCGAGACTGTTTGAGGTTGTATCAATGCGCCTCGCCAGCAGGTAGTTAATGGCCTTTTTAGCGAGTGGTTATCGACAATTATTCCCCCCTCTGCTTCTTTACCTCTGTAAACTTGTAGAGCTAGTTATTTTTCGATAATGACCCAGCAACCAAACAAATAACGAGCCAGCAACAGCCTGAATCCTCGATAGTGCAATGGGTTGAGAAGCTGTTCTGTTTCGGTACTACTTTTGCGACTGAAAAGTTCCGAACGCTCTATACGTACGAAGTATACATCTCTGGAGCAAACAATACAAACATACCGCATTTAAATTAACAACTACAGGCCTGAACACATGAATCTCCATATAAAATCCATGAGTTCGGTTGTTTTCTGAATCTAGATCTGCCATGAACAAACCGTTCATCACAAGCAAATTCCCAAGGCAAGTAACTCATACTCTGGCGACAAGAGTAGTTCCCCTTCTTTTAACGCAGTTTCTTCGACAACACTGACTGCAATCCGACGGTCAGTTTTCAACAATATTTCATTTTATAAACAGATTACACGCAACCAAATGCACACATCTCATCAATTTAAACAACATAAAGCGGTTTCATACACTATTTTCCCCAGAAAACTGAACTTCATACAGTAATTAACGTTGGAACACGGGTGCAAAAGTTCGTCTGCTAGTCCCATTTGACGAAAGAACATTTACTAAGCGATACTAAAACATAAACAGAACACACAATATCTGCCTTTACCGCCACAGCAGAATAACAGCATATCTGTGTACTTGATTTTAGTCCAAAACAGGGAAACTGAAAAGAAGTGTTAACAGAATGGAATGATTTGCACGGAACTATACAACCGCGCATTAATCGATCGCCTGCGCAGGTTGACTGGTTGAGTGATTCGGATTCGATCAAACTTTCGCACAAAAACTCCTGTTTTTTTGGAATAACTGAAGAAAGGAGGAATAAAGAGGTTACACACCTCGTCTCAGTGATTATTAAAAATAATGGTCTCAGTTCGCGGTCATGAAAAAGCTCGCTGAAGCTCGCATTTTTCATGATCCGCTAACTTCGACCATTATTTTTAATAATCACTGAGACTCGGCATGTAACCTCTACGTAATTTTTAATGAGTTGGGGCATTCTGACCAATCACAGGATCTGTTTCATTAAAACGCAAACTTGATTGAATTACAATATACTTTGTGTGTCGTCTGCTACGAATCTAGCCATTGCGGTTGACACGGATTGCAGAAGCTCCAATTGACCAGAATGAATGCTCCATCCGCTGTTATTTCTCCACTGAACATTATTTCTTCTTTTCACTTTTTGGTTAACATTAAAACGGCATCCCAAAAGAGTGTTTCAGCTGTTTCAACACACGGGTTTAGCTGCCATTTCTGAGTGGTTTGTTCCGCATTTCTGTCATTTTAGACTAATAGGCTAACGAAACGAAAACAATTGACGCGCATACATTGACGCTCTGACAAAGTTACACACAAAACGACAGAGACTTTGACGTCATTTGATTTTTGTTCGGACGATTCCGTGGTCAGACTTGACGTGAGCACCCAAAACGTCTTTGTTTTTGTTGGCATTGCAGAGCTCTGTGAAATAATCAGTCTTGTGTCTCAGTCGTGTCGGTACAGAGTTGTTTGCTTCTGCAATCGCTGCGTTCGTGTTGATGACGGCTTCGTGAAACAAATCAGCGACTCTATCGTGTGGAAGAAATTTATCTTACAAAAACACCCAACCCAACAGGAGGCATTGATGCTTTTGCAGTTTGCTGAAGAAATGAACTGTATGTAGGTAATTTCATCCGTTTAATTCATGTCGAAACAAGCCATAAGGCTTTTAAATAAAAGATTCCATGCATTGTTTCGGATCTGAACACAGATGAGGTCACAGTTTGCAGGTTGAATCTATGAATCGGTACGACCTTCCATCGGGCTAGATTATCAACAGATGGTTCATGATCAGAATCAAGGTCAAATTTACCTGGTTCCCATTCAAAACGTCATCATCTCATTCAAGATGTCCTTTTAGTTGCTTCTGCGGCTGCGCAATTCATTTGCTAGGTCATGGCCGAACTGTTGGCCTACTGAGCAATCGCGGGATTTTGTCTCACTAGAATAACCGAGACAAACAAGGAAGGTCATGGGATATTTGCACAGGTCAACGGTGATTGTGTTTTTAGACATGGTCTCTGTTCAACATGACGACCAAAGGAAGCTTTGATTTGTTTACCGACTATTCGGAAAAACACTCAGCATTAGTACAGACAACTAGACTGATTCTGTATTGTTTTGCGTTTGTATTATTTCCTTGATGATAACAGTTATGTACATTGCTTTTGGATTGGTGTGTGTGTGTGTGTGTGTGTGTGTGTGTGTGTGTGTGTGTGTGTGTTTGTGTATGTGTTTGTATGTAACTGTGTGTGTGTGTGTGTGTTTGCGTGTACGCGTGTGTGGGTATGTCTGTGTGTGGGTGTGTATGTGTGATTGTGTGTGTGTGTGTGTACGTGCGTATACGCGTGTACGCGTGTGTGTCTATGTCTGTGTGTGTGTGTGATTAAGCGTGTGCGTATGTTGTGTGTGTGTGTGGGAGGGGGAGGGGGGTTGTGCATCAATGGTGTGTTCCTTGTCTCTATATACATTTCGCCAAAACATAATGACGACAACGTTTGCATCTAATTCAAGTATTGACTTGACTATCTAGATATATTTTACATAGATCAGGTTTACCGCCGCTTTAATAAGGGTATACCATCAACATAAACCGGGCAAAAACAGAAGAGACTAATTAGAAACATGACAACCAAGTGACTAAATTGAAAAACAAAAGAATTCAGAATTTTGGGCTGCAAAATCGAACCAAGGGACTGCAGACATCTCTCATATTTGTATCGTCCTAAGTCAATCACTGAATGTTCCAGCTGATTACAGCGAGTTCTATCCGTTTTGAATGTAAACATCAAAACTTGACTAAATGTAAAAAGTCCAATTCATTAGACATTACGCCATACGCTTTATCCAGTCTGACGTAGCTTCATTGTCTATTATATGACGGCTTTCCATTGCAGAATCGTAAATGTACTTGAACTACATATATGTAGT
>NW_027128199.1:5000-7500 GCF_037325665.1 Littorina saxatilis
TTGTAGATGAATGCAGTAACACACAATGACCAGCTCTGTCTCCTTTTTGCATCAAAATGACGGGATTCTTTTCAATATCAAATACATTCCATCATTTAGGAAAGTAATGTTAACCTTTTCTTTAGAAAACGAACTAACTTGTATCGCTCATTTATATACGTATGCTTATTAGCAGAGATTAGTGTGCTATGTTGATGTGATTGCTGTGCATATCGTCTTGTTTGTTTAGAAAAAGACTTCTTTGAAATCTTTGAAACAAAATATACGTAACAGCTTACAAGTTAAGTTGTAAAGATAATACAGTGGAACGCCCCCCCCCCCTCCACCCCTTTCACCACCAAGACTAACAGGGGACAAGGGAGTAAAAACTTCGTACACCTGGCATGGAAAGTTAAATTGCTTGTGTTAGGGTGAAGTAATTTATTCGATTTTTATTCGTCAGGGGAGTAACATTTTTGTACACAATTTTTACTCGTAACTCACCTGTCGTGGGGAGTAATTTTCTCGTGTAATGGGGGAGTACTTTTTTCGTTAAGGGAGTAACATTTTCGTAGGAAATTTTTACTCCGGAGTAAAAAATCTCGTGGGAGTAATTTTCTCGTGTTACACCGGGAATCCAAAAGACTGTTACCAATGCTTCAGAATATATAGCTGCCATGATACCCATAACAAAATCCGTATTAGCCTTAAACACTGATCCTAGAAATTCCTCTCTGGACTGTATGTTTCACGAACAAAAACACCACTACAGTTCACGCGCGTCAAGAAAGTACGTGCTTGGCATGGTGGCCTCTGTGGCTCTACAGCTATAGTCCTTCTCGTGTGATCAATTATGTAGACCTTTATATGTATGCCTAATATAAGCTTTTCTACGGGACACGAGCCTTCTTCCACTTGGCGTCATGTCAAGAAATAACGGTCTGGCCTGGCTGCTTCAGGGCAAACAGGCCTCTGGTAGAACAAGAATACATGTAGGCCTACTTGAGAACAAACCACGAAAGACTTCGTTCAGCTCATAGGACATGGACTAATCATCTTCAAGGCTTGGAAATGTTCTTTTAATTAAGTCAATATGTTATCCCGCATTAAGACCAGAGATTGTCTACATTGTCGATTTTAAAGGAAGGGATGTATGGTTAAACACTGTTCGAACACAATCTTGGGGGGTGTCGTGTACCGAGCAAAGAATGAACACTGTCACCCAATACAACGGTTCAATAGACTTTTATGGAACCTAGAATGAAGGCATGAAACAACACTTGACAACTCTGAAAGATGGGGACACCATCCATGCTGCTCCAACGGTTGGGTGCGCGAGAGACACCACGTGACAGCATGACGATTCAACTCTCGGATTACGTCATCTGCAGCGATGACGTCATTTACATGACAGAGGGACTCTATGGTTTTTCATGAATGCTTTTTGAAGATTAACAACACTTTTTTTTTTAATGAAATTAATTCATAACAATGTCACACTCAGCATTGAGAGCACCGAGGCTGTTGGTGTGTGTGGAGTATCTGCCAAAGTGGGGAGAAGCTCCCACCCCATGTAAAGGTCTGACTAGCACTGAAATGTGAACCTCCACCACGGAATGAGTCGCATGTCACCTTTTCATGATGTTCATATTTTTACATTTTCTTGAAGAGTTGTTTATTGTCTATCCAGTGGTAAACACCGTTTTAGAAAAGAGTGAACACTTGTCGAGTTATAAGCCTGTGACTATGGTGACCCTCACACTGTTACTAGACACACCCCGGACTTATATTATGCCTAGCGCAGAACCGCGTGAGGTGACATGCGACTCATTTTGTGGTGGACGGTCACAAATGGTGAGCCGAAGGACTGTGCATTTAAAGTCCTATTTCCCGGGGCAAACCTAGAAATGACACCGAGGATTGAAAGGAGGAGGGACCCTATCTTTTCAGCCGTACTCTCGCTCTCCTCGTCTCATCGAAATAGAACCCTCCGCCCGTCTCTCTTGCTCTTGTCTGATCTGGTGGTAAGGTCTCCATTTTGTGCTGTCGCTGGCAGGAAGTCATTGTCTCCCCATCTACAGGCCGCTAGGGGCGAAATCCGACAAGGGTCCAGCAAGGGTGTACTACCGTGAAACCCCCCTGTAAACACCTCCAACTATGATGGTTGCATGGTTGGTTGGTTGGTTGGTTGGTTGGTTGGTCATTGTATTTATCGTCCCTACAACATATGCAGCTATCAGAGACCGATGCAAGTTTGCTTCATATCAATTAAAAAAAAAAAAATTAAAAAATAAAAAAAGTTTCGTTCAGGTCTGTAAAAGGATCTGAAAAGCTCATGCATGATCACATGTGTTATTTAAATCTTATTAACACATCCTGATCTCTTTAAAATACAAGTTTAACAAATCTTGTCAGGGGGGTCACGGGTACCTCAGATTGACCTCACACAACGAGCACTAGAAACTAGTGGTTTGGGCGTCGGCTTTCAAGCTCGAACAGTCGGGGTGCGAATCCCGGCTGC
>NW_027128200.1:0-5000 GCF_037325665.1 Littorina saxatilis
TTCAAGTTTTATTAGTCCATAACCCATGGGGGCATTTTGAACAATAAATACAATCAATACAATCATGATATATGCTAATATAGTAAATAAAAAATAAAAAAAATAAACAAATATGAAAAACTGTTACGACCTAGACACAATCATTTGTCGTAGTAAGCGTAGACATCCGGTCTGCTCCCCGCCTAATGGCCGATGTCTTCCGTCTTCGGGGGACTACGTGGGTTTAAATTTGGAGTGGTCCTTCTCCTAGAGGAGTTTCCTTGCAGGGATAGTGAGCCTCCTCTGCCCTCGTTTTAATTTTGGAGTGATCTTCTCCTAGGACAGCTGCCTTCCAAGGTTGACGAGCCTGTCCTGCCCGGCTATTTAACCCATAGTTGGGGGTTGGTTCGTGGGCACCAGGGCGTATCCACACGCCGGTGGGCCTGCATGCCACACGTCTAGGGGCCAACCTCCTCCGAGTCCTTGTAGTTCAGCCTGGGGCCTTTCAGTACCCAGTTCACGCCTGTCGCCACGATGGAGGCACAACAAAGGGCTTGCTGTGGAGAGGTTATGTACTGGCAGGAGAGACTGACGCAAGCTGCTCTCTTTTCGCGTTGTCCTGAAAAGGACGGTGCTCGCCAGCGGTGAGGGCTGAAAGCGAGAGGTGACAAGCACAAAACACTTCACCAACACACTAGACACATCACACAACCATTTTGACAGGCGAAAAACTGTTACAAATTCTATTAATAAAGTCCAAAATATTCTTTAGCAATTTCTTTTTCTTGGTAGCAAACAACTTTTTTAAATTTAAGTGCATTGGGTTTTTTCCAATAGTAAGGTGGTAACATGGCCTGCACACTGATAAACGATCTGCCAACCCCACCTCTGGGGGTGGTCATCCTTACGGACTCAAAATCCTCGTTGCAAGCACTTGCATATGGCACCAAGAACAGAGGAGAGATGCAAACTGAAATTCATTTCTTAGCCCACCAAATTATGACAAAAGGAACAGACTTTTCCCTCATGTGGCTGCCATCCCACACAGGAATCCGGGGAAATGAAATGGCGGACAGAGCAGCAAAAGCAGCGGCTATGTCAACCATGCCAGTGACAGACATTCGGCTCTCCTGCCAGGAAGCCAAACTGCTGCTAGCCAAGCTAAAAAGAGAGGAAAGAGCAGACACTGTCACAAACATGTGAAGAGAGAGGATGGATACACCTCCCCTACAATAGGCCTGTTGCATCGCTTGCGCACGGTCAGCAGCCGCATCTACTGGGACAAGGTAGTCTGTCAGTGTGGCAAGACTGGACACCTCACACACGTGTTTGAAGGTTGTGACACTCTCAAGGAAGTGATGTCTAGTCTCATCCGCTACAGAAGGGAGAATGCTCTCAGTCTGGGAGACTTTCTCCGCCCACACCCATCACTTGGAGAGAAACCGATGATGGTCTTGGTCACCAATCTGTTCACCTCAACAGTTGCGAGCTGGTTCTAGTGTGCTTGCAGCAGACCCAGCACAGCACAGATCCACTTCTGGAATCTTAAGCTAAATGTGTCCCAAGACACACATTTTGTAGTCCTAGCATCCTGAAAGGCAGAGGCCCCAACCTACAGGTTTGCTTCCATACCAAAAACGCCTCCAGACACGGGAACTTGGGAGCAGAGGCAACAGCTCCGCTTGAACCTCAGAAACCAAATGTGCCTCCAGACACACAGATCCCTCAGACGGCCCGAGGCTGTGGCCTCTAAGGTTCTCTTGTACCAAACCGCCTCCTGACTCTGCATCAGATTGCTTGCGCTGGCATCTGCTTACATAGACCCACATTGTCACCACCGAGTGGTAGACACAAACTACATTTGGTAGCACTGACTGCCAGCTTCACGGTAATGCGTACCCCTAGCGCGGCTCTGCTTGGGTGGCAATGTTCTGAGCAAAACACTATGTGTTACTTCATACCCCCCGCCCTCCATGGAACTTCTTGACCCCAACAAATTGGGGGGGGGGGGGGGGGAGTTTGCCCAGTCGGTAGAGGCGCTGGCTTTAAAACCGGTTGTTACTATCAGCGTGGGTTCAACCCTCAAGTTCGGCGCGGGATGTGTGTCCCAGAGTCAACTTTGTGCAGACTCTCCTCGGTGTCCGAACACCCCCGTGTGCACGCATGCGCACGATAAAGATCCCAGGGTCACAGCGAAAGCCTCAGGCCTTGGAAGCACGAATACATGCATGCAAAAATATGAAGCCCGGGTGTCCGTTCGGCCAACAGCCAATAAAGTAACCATTTCAGCATTGACCCAATACGACCCAACCCGGTCCCTAGCCCATTTCAGGTCTCCTCTAGCAGCCGGCAGCCAGCTGTCTACATCGTCCCCCCCCCCCCCCCCCCGCATTTTTATTTTTTATGTTCATACAAAGCCGGGTTTTCCCATGTAACATGCCCCTAATGGCTTTGCCGTGAGGGCGTAAAACTTACATTTTCTCTCTCTCAGGATAGGAGGCAAACTACTGCAAGTTGTGCAAGAAATGTATAATAATGCAACCGTATGCTCAAAGACAGAAGTCGGCCTATCGCGGGAAATCACAGTAAGAAAAGGTGTTCTCCAAGGTAATACCCTAAGCCCAACACTGTTTAATATTTTTATTAATGACATAGTTGATAGCTTAACGGTAGTGAACTTGTCAAATCCAGGTGCACGGAGCCCCTGGGGCTTTCAGTCATACCTCAGGCAGCTATCCGTTAGAAGAACTACCAAGTTTCATTGACTTGCACCCAAAGAGTCAAGAACTGCGATTTTTTTTACGAATTAATTTCGTACTCGGACCCGGCTGGTCTTGACCTATTTTTGGATCTAAATTTAGATCAGGTAGATCACCACATCATGCACAAAAAGACAGTCACTAGCAAACTATGTCAGACGTCATCATGAGTTTGTGTAAAACAAAATGGAGGCCGGAATCACTCAGTTGAATCGAACTCCGACCAAACACCACGTAATAACTAGGTTAATTGATGCACTCGCGTGAACAAGAAACTGTCGAGCTTTACAGATGTCGTCGTTGGGTAGTTTTGGGTTTGTTTTACTACCATAGGAGGATGTTTGAACTGTAAATGCACTCAGCTGCAACAAAAACGCAAAACGAAGGCTGTGAGCTGCACTGTGCCTTTAAAAGACTGTGACTCCCCAACTGTGGATGAGGCTGGACTCGTTCCGGTGCCATGCCTAATGTATGCTGACGACATTGTTATTCTCTCAACTACAAAGAAAGGATTACAGGACAAACTCAACAGCCTCCATGAATACTGCAATAAATGGGGATTACAAATTAATCGCGAAAAAACAAAGGTGATAGTTTTCTCCAAGCACGAACCCATACTCCCCCTCTTCTTCAAAATTGGTGATGCCATAATCAATACTACAGACAACTATAAATATCTTGGCATCATATTCAATAAACGCGGAGACATGAAAATGACACAGAACCATCTCTCCCGGCAAGGGAGCAAAGCTCTGCACTCGCTCAAACGAGCAGTACGAACAAAGAACATAAGTGTCCCAGTAATGGCGAAACTCTTTGATACACTAGTTGCACCTATTCTGACCTTTGGCTCTGAAATTTGGCTCCCTTACTGCAAAGATATAAACCTAAAGGACACGCAGAACCTTGAGAATAATCTCCTTGAAAAATGTATAACGACTGTCCTTCCGCATGAAAACGTACACATGAAATTCTGCAAGCAACTTTTAGGAGTACACAGAAAATCAATGAATTTCCCAGTACTGGCTGAATTGGGCAGATTTCCGATCAGCACAAAAATATTGGGACAGATCATATCATTTTGGTTACACATCATGGAATCTGACCAACATGGGCTTTTTAGGCAAACTTACTCAAGCCTTCTCTCACAAGAACATAAAGAGGAAAATAAATGGCTCTTAATTGTACGCGAGTTCCTGACTTCCTCAGGCTTCAAACACGTGTGGCAAAACCAAAGCACAATACACCCGGCAAGACTGAAACACGCGCTAATAAAACATGTAGAAACTCAATTTGTCAGGCTCTGGAGGACAAAAAAAGAAGGAAACTCCTCCAAACTACAGTTTTACAAGGGAGTGTCACACGACTACTCTCTACAACCCTATCTTTTGCTAACTCAAGAACACAGACAGGCTATGAGCAAACTACGTATAAGTGCCCATGACTTAGAAATCGAAAAGGGCAGATACACGGGAACACCAAGGGAGGAAAGTCTCTCAGACTTTTTGTTCAAAACCTCTGTAAAATTACCCCCATTTTAAGACTCCCTCCTTTTTTAAAACCTTGTTTTCTCAGACTTTTTGTTCAAAACCTCTGTAAAATTACCCCCATTTTAAGACTCCCTCCTTTTTAAGACCTTGTTCTCTCAGACTTTTTGTTCATAACCTCTGTAAAATTACCCCCATTTTAAGACTCCCTCCTTTTGTAAGACCTTGTTTTCTCAGACTTTATGTTCATAGCCTTTGTAATATTACCCCCATTTTAAGACTCCCTCCTTTTTAAGACCTTGTTTTCTCAGACTTTATGTTCATAGCCTTTGTAATATTACCCTCATTTTAAGACTCCCTCCTTTTTAAGACCTTGTTTTCTCAGACTTTATGTTCAAAACCTCTGTAATATTACCCCCATTTTAAGACTCCCTCCTTTTTAAGACCTTGTTCTCTCAGACTTTATGTTCATAGCCTTTGTAATATTACCCCCATTTTAAGACTCCCTCCTTTTTAAGACCTTGTTTTCTCAGACTTTATGTTCATAGCCTTTGTAATATTACCCTCATTTTAAGACTCCCTCCTTTTTAAGACCTTGTTTTCTCAGACTTTATGTTCAAAACCTCTGTAATATTACCCCCATTTTAAGACTCCCTCCTTTTTAAGACCTTGTTTTCTCAGACTTTATGTTCATAGCCTTTGTAATATTATCCCCATTTTAAGACTCCCTCCTTTTTAAGACCTTGTTTTCTCAGACTTTATGTTCATAGCCTTT
>NW_027128200.1:10000-24490 GCF_037325665.1 Littorina saxatilis
AAGAAAAAGAGAAAAGAAAACAAATTATTAGACATGGCAAAGGTATTAAATGCATTAACAAGACACGAGAAGTAAAAACAAGAAAAATAAATCACAAGACAGGCGAAGACAAACAGACAAGAAAGTTACAAATACCAAACACTCGTTGGTTAGACGGTCCTTCAACAACAATAAAAAGTTACGTTCCGTACGTTCAACAATACCATAAGCACTAAGAATACTCAAGAAACTTAGCATACATACGTTTAAATCCGAAATGGCTACTTTCAGAAAAATACAAAACGTTGACTCTTCAGGCCAGGAATACAAAGCAAACTGTCATACCAAAAAAGTCTAACGACAACGTTCCTGCGTTAATCAAAGTCACAAACAAGATATTTACTCATCCACTTTCCCTCAATAACGTTACAAGAAATAAGCCCGTTTACAAACGATCACCACAGACCGCAAGCTTCTTTTACCTAAATTCTTTTAACGTAAGGCTGAAAAAGTTGGAGAAAACGTTTCACTTCGAACTTCGTTAACCACAGAAAACAACAAGTTATCATAAACATTAGCGACTTACTAGCGTCTACAAAACATTGCTGTACGTTCACAACACAAGAACAGTTGAACACACAATAAAGAAACACTACAAAAAGTCAGACTTTCAACTCACGTTATACATAAACAACTCACAAAGTCATTACAAAATGGCGACCAAAACACAACACAAACAAGTAACAACAAAATTACCTTATGCGCTGTGTGGGTTGACCAGCAGTACCAAAACGTGTTGCCTCTCAAACGAAGGGCACAAAACGATTCACACTTGAGAAACAACTGTCTCCAAGAACAAAATCAAAACACGGAAAAGAGCACGTGAATCTCACGGTGTTCTAAGACTAAACGACGCAGTTTGTGACGCTCCGACCAAAACCAGGTCACAACAACTGAATCAAGGAGCACGTGAATCTCACGTAAAAATATTAACGCTCCACAAAACGGGTCACAACAAGGTGCCACAATAAAAACACGGTTTACTTCTTTTTACATCGTGCAATGGCTTGAGCAAACGTAATTACAACAAAAAGTAGGTGAATGCATGCCACATCGGCATGCACACTCCCACCGGAAATTATATTAATATAATTTACTTCAAAAACCTTTGTACAAACATATTCCTTATATCAAAAGAAGAATAACGCAGATTTTGACATTTCAACTCAAAATCATTGTGTTGCAAAACATTTACACAATATTATGGTTCAATCATTTTCAGTGTTTCAACACATCTCGTTTCAACTAAATGCCACTAGTCATTTACTCGACGGCATAAAAAACGCACCACTTAAATCATAAATGTCCGCTATATCATCTGGTATAAAAACAAACCGCAACAATCAACAACTGTCAAATTGGAACAACACTCCAAAGTTCGATGTTCTTTCAGTTTGCTTACACAGCTTTGTCTTTGTGATTTTCACGATCTACTAACACAGTCATTTTGTGAATAGGTCGCTCTAATATGCGACTATCACCAGTGGGACGGCCGTGATTGTCTAGAGCCTTTGTTCCAACATGCACTTTCACTCGTCTGACCAGTCCATCAGATCCAGGCATCACCTCGATTACACGAGCCATGCACCACTCTGATCTGCACAAGTTCTGGTCATGCAAGACAACAACATCTCCCACCTGTACGTTTGCCTGGGGACGTTGCCAGACACGACGTTTCTGCAAGAGTGAAAGGTACTGGCTCTTCCATAGCAGCCAGAATTCGTCTGCCATCCGCTGGACACAGCGCCAACGTTTCCTGGCGTACAGGTCTGGATCCTCAAACACACCAGGGGGCGGAAGGATGGCACCTGACTTCATGGTAAGGACGTGGTTGGGGGTCAAAGGGCGTGGTCCATCTGCCGATTCCAATGACTCGACAGACAGTGGTCGACTGTTCACGATGGCCATCACCTCGTATAGGAACGTACGAAGTGATGAGGTAGTGAGACGCTGGCCTGATCTTCTGAGAAGACCATTCAGGATGCTGCGTATCGTTCGGATCTGACGCTCCCAAACGCCACCCATGTGACTAGCTGCAGGGGGGTTGAACTTGAACTCACATTTGCTTTCCAGCATCTTTGATGTCAGTCGTTCAGAGTCCATCTCCTTCCATGCCAGTTTGAACTCATTGCATGCACCTACAAAGTTCGTTCCTTTGTCACACCAAATGCGTGATATGTTTCCTCGCATGGAGACAACAATGCGTAGGGCGTTGATGAAGGAATCACTTGACATGTCATCCAGGGTTTCAATGTGGATTGCCCTAGAGGCAAAACACGTCACGATCAGCCCGTACAAGAGTAATTTCATGAACTTGACGCAGTCATCACGGTACCCTTGTTTTTTCTGGCGTTTCAGGCCCTTCAGATGCTTGACTGCGGCACCTCTGTTGTCGGGGAGGGACGGTTTCTCTGGTCGAAATGGTAAGGGCATCTTGTAGTGACCAGCTTCGTTGATCTTCACGTTTTCCTTCACGATCTTCATGAACTTTACATCGTCCTGGGACATGGATCCTGAGTCACTTGCAAAGTCTCTTTCCATAACATGTAATGGGTCAGTACACGAGACTTCGTCCACCTGTATCTTGTAGACGTGAGCTACACGTTCTTCTTCCCTCGATCCTGGCTTGACGATGACGCGCATGGACGAGGCTATGCCATCAAAGGCGACGGAATGTGGTGCCTTGCCGACGATGCTCCAACCTAACTTAGTCTCTACTGCAAATGGCAGTCCTTGGACAACGTTTAGGGGCATGAGGGCTTCAGCGCAGTCGTAGCCAATGAGGAGGCCTGCTTCGCAGTCAGGGTACAAGGGGGGCAGTTTAGGAGACAGGTGTTGGAGATGTGGGTAAGCTTTGACAGTCTCCGAGGTGGGGATATGAGTGGGGTCAACGGACAGATAAGGTCGTGAGATGGCAGAAGGGAGCCTGACAAACTCACTGGAGGAAGGAGAGCGGACACGCAATCCAGAGTACTTCCTGCCGGAGACCACAGCATTGTCCTCAGTCAGTGTGGAGATCCTGAGTGTAGTCGGCTGCGATTTGGCTTTAACTTCTTCAGCCACTGACTGCACTACAAAAGTGGCGTTGGACATAGTGTCCAGTAGTGCGTACGTCAGCACTTCTACGTTGGGGTTAGAGTCACTGGAAACGAGAACGGGAACGATCATAGACGTGAAACCGATGCTGTTTTCCTCGCTGGCCTTAAGAGCAGACACCGTAGGGGTCGACGATGACAGTGGCTCTTGAACGTCAGCAGCAGAGGTACGGTAATTGTTCTTGTGTTCACTCGCCCCTTTGTTTTCACTCATACTGTTCTGATATTTGAAATTGTCATCATGAAGACAAGTGGGATGAGCCTTCTTGCACTTCTTGCACGTCTGTTTCTGCTTACATTGACGGCTCTGGTGATCCTTACTTTTGAGACATCCGTAACAGATACGGTTCTTGAACAGAAAATCTCGTATCTCTTCCAGAGGCTTCTCTATGAGTTCCTTACATGTCCCAGCGTCATGGTCCGGAAGTTGACAGTGCAGACATGCGGTGACATCCTCTGTCAGGGTTGACAGGTTCGTTGTGAACTTTCTTGGTGTCCCCGATGCACTTGTCAAGCCGAAAACAGGGTCGTTAGAAATGTCTGCTTCGAGGGTAACGAACGACACGAGTTCATGGAACAGAGGATACCTCTTCTTTTCAACCTTGGTTCGAGCAACTGTTCTAGACCATCTGTGACTCATCCAGTCTGGGAGCTTTCCGACGATCTTCCGTAGGTATTGGGCATCATCCAGGATGCTCAGTCCACCAACTTCCTGGGCAGCAACGGAACATTGCTGCAAGAAATCGGCCAGGCTTCTGAGTCCCTTGGGATCCTTGCTTTTAACTGGGGTCCATTCGTCCAGCTTGGTCCGGAAAGCTTGCGAAACGACGTATGAGTTGCCGAACCGATTTTCCAGCACTTCCATGGCTCTCTCGTAGGCATCACCTTCTCTCAGCAGAAAGAAGCCGGTCACGGCCTCCCTTGCTTGACCTCCGATGTACCGTTGCAGATACAATAACTTCTCACTGCTGGTTATGTTCTGTCTCTCGATGAGAAACGCAAACGACGATCTCCAAATTGGATATTGGAGAGGGTCACCAACAAAAATGCACGGCTCCTGCATCGGCAAACGGTTGATCATCAGAGCGTCTGATAGGGTTTTGGCGAGAGAGTCCATAGGAGTGTCCTGCTTGGCAGGAGTAGCAAGTGGACGTTGGTAGTACGCAGACGGGGGGTAGGAGGCAAATGGACGATCTGCATGACGTTCATTGGCAACGTTCATGTACGCAGGGGGCCTTGCGTTTTCGTTTCCCCAAATAACTTTGGGGGTGGTCTGATGTGGGTCCAGGAATGTGGGCACGAAAGGCTCTGGTTTGGGATGTAGGTGGGTATCATAGGGGAAACAGGGTGGGGTAACTTCAAAACGTCTATGGTCCATGCGTTGGTGACGTTCTTCTGGGAAGTAGGTGTGTCGTTCTTGCGTCTCATCACCTTCCCTCGTCTCTGGTAGATGATAAGACCAGCCTGTGTGGTCGAGACCAGGCGGGCGAGAGACTATGACGCTTGCCGTTGAGTGTCCAACGTTGTGCAGAGGCGGCTGACCAGTGTACGCACCGAGAGGGTGCTGCAGTGTGGTCAGCAGCGCTGTAGGCCGCATGGAGGATGTAGTTGCAGCCGTCGTGTAGTTGGGTGTGAAGGGCTCCTGATGGACGAAAGGAGCGCTCGTTCCAACGTGATGGGGGGCGTTGACATCCTCTTTAGGTTGAGGTCCGTACGCCTCGTATGTGGCGTTGTTGGTAGTAGCGGCGCTTGTAGAGGCGCTGACTCCAACGACGAGGTCCACGACAGGTAACGCGTGCTGTCGTGGCTCAGTCGTTGTGGTTCCTGCGACGAAATTGGTGACAGCAGCGTTGACGTTGACAGTCGAGATGTCATGGATGATGGCGGCGTTGCAGACAGGAACAGACGTGACGTCCAAGGCTGGCTGGTGTGTCCCTTGATCAGCAATGACGGCAGCTTGGCAGACAGGAACAGACGTGACGTCCAAGGCTGGCTGGTGTGTCCCTTGGTCAGCAATGACCGCAGCACCTGTCCCTATTCCTATCGCTGTATGCTCATTGTTTAGAAGAGGGGCTTCAAGACTGTACAGGAGAACGGAAGGACGAGGGTGGAACCTAGTGTTCAACAAATCGACTGACGGTAGATCAGGGAGATCCTGCTGAACTGTATCACATTGTTCTAGTACCCGTATCCTAGCCTGCCGCTCTCTGTTGATATTTTGGCGTTCAGTAAACTTGATAAACCTCAACGCCTTCTTGTGCTTTAGTTCATCAAGAGCTGCTTCAGCTGCATCGTTAGCCTGCAGTGATTCTTCACTAGCCTTCCTTTCAGCTTCTCTAAGAGCTGCTTCAGCCGCATCGTTAGCCTGCAGAGATTCTTCACTAGCCTTCCTCTCGGCTTCTCTAAGAGCTGCTTCAGCCTTCCTTTCTGCTTCTTTAAGAACTGCTTCAGCCTTCCTTTCAGCTTCTTTAAGAACTGCTTCAGCTGCTACAGCTGCATCCTTAGCCTTCCTTTCGGCCTCTCTAGCCTTCCTAGCTGCTGTTCTCTCAACTTGTTGTTGTTGCAAAAGATCCAGTTCACTGAGCTGAGCTTCCTTTATGGCTTCTGCTTCGACCTTAATGCCAATAGACACAGCCTCTAGCTTAAGAGTCAATTTAGCCTCTTCAGAGCTAACACTTCCAGAGCGGAGAGACTCAGGGTGAGAACCGGCTAGGCTACCTGATCTTCTGCTGCCTGACTTGAAGCTAGCTGGCTTGTAAATGGCTGACCTAATGCTAGCTGTTTTATGGCTGACAGGCTTGACACTGACTGACTTGTGGGTGGATGACCCAACGCTAGGTGTAACACTGCTATGCCTGGAAATAGGCTTCTTAGTCACCTGCACGCTAGTCGTTTGTCTGTCAAGAGCTCGATCAATGTCAAACATAATTTTCTCAACTGCCCTTTGAACATCATCCCAGCTTTCCTGAATGGTTTCACCGCTACCAATACTACGAAGACCTTTCTCTATGTCACCAAGATCCTTGTACATGCTCAAAACAATTTGTTTTTGACTGGTTAACGACTCTTGATTAGGAGTTTCTTGGTTAAGCTCTGTTACTACCTCATCAATTGCTCGTTCCAAGAATGTTCGTTGTCTTGCAACGTTTCTAGTTTTGATCTCAATCTGGTACTCTCTACCTTTTTCAGTAGGCTTAATGTCACGCCTAGGCCTTTGAGAATGTTCATCTTCATCGCCGTTAATGTCATAACCTGAAGCTTCCAATGGATTATCTACTGGAACCTTCTCCATTACAATGTTCGCTTATTCAAAAGCACTTAAAACATACATAAGGTTTATCTGGTTATAAAGTAAAATGAGTCGATCCGAGGGTCGTTTGGGATAATACACAAAAGTCACAAAAGATGCGCCGGATACGGAGTAGGAAAATCTCTAACCGACAAGTTGATCTATGTCAAACTATGGTTCTCTAACACAGTGACAAGTAACAATAAAGTCTTTTGCTGGTTATCAACAGCTACGTTTACGTTCATTGAGCGTCAATAACAAAAGTTCTTTCACTGGGCGTCAGCAGCTAAGACTTTTACCTCAGCTAAAGTTCTTTACTGGGCGACAGCAAGCTAAGTTTTTTACTGGGCGACAGCAACTAAGTTTTTTACTGGGCGACAGCAACTAAAGTTTTTTACTGTGCGCGCCTTCGTGAGCGAGGCTGGTACTACATATTGTTCATACGAAATGACAAACACAGGTTACAAGCGATAACGCGCAAAAGTACTGGTTTATTTGTTTTACATCTGATATTAGAAATCAGTAATGCATATATATATTTACAGTACTACGTATTGCGGTAAAAAACTTATGAACAGAAAGAAAAAGAGAAAAGAAAACAAATTATTAGACATGGCAAAGGTATTAAATGCATTAACAAGACACGAGAAGTAAAAACAAGAAAAATAAATCACAAGACAGACGAAGACAAACAGACAAGAAAGTTACAAATACCAAACACTCGTTGGTTAGACGGTCCTTCAACAACAATAAAAAGTTACGTTCCGTACGTTCAACAATACCATAAGCACTAAGAATACTCAAGAAACTTAGCATACATACGTTTAAATCCGAAATGGCTACTTTCAGAAAAATACAAAACGTTGACTCTTCAGGCCAGGAATACAAAGCAAACTGTCATACCAAAAAAGTCTAACGACAACGTTCCTGCGTTAATCAAAGTCACAAACAAGATATTTACTCATCCACTTTCCCTCAATAACGTTACAAGAAATAAGCCCGTTTACAAACGATCACCACAGACCGCAAGCTTCTTTTACCTAAATTCTTTTAACGTAAGGCTGAAAAAGTTGGAGAAAACGTTTCACTTCGAACTTCGTTAACCACAGAAAACACAAATTATCATAAACATTAGCGACTTTCTAGCGTCTACAAAACATTGCTGTACGTTCACAACACAAGAACAGTTGAACACACAATAAAGAAACACTACAAAAAGTCAGACTTTCAACTCACGTTATACATAAACAACTCACAAAGTCATTACAAAATGGCGACCAAAACACAACACAAACAAGTAACAACAAAATTACCTTATGCGCTGTGTGGGTTGACCAGCAGTACCAAAACGTGTTGCCTCTCAAACGAAGGGCACAAAACGATTCACACTTGAGAAACAACTGTCTCCAAGAACAAAATCAAAACACGGAAAAGAGCACGTGAATCTCACGGTGTTCTAAGACTAAACAACGCAGTTTGTGACGCTCCGACCAAAACCAGGTCACAACAACTGAATCAAGGAGCACGTGAATCTCACGTAAAAATATTAACGCTCCACAAAACGGGTCACAACAAGGTGCCACAATAAAAACACGGTTTACTTCTTTTTACATCGTGCAATGGCTTGAGCAAACGTAATTACAACAAAAAGTAGGTGAATGCATGCCACATCGGCATGCCCACTATTCTATTCTATTCTATTCTATTCACACACACACACATACACCACGACCCTCGTCTCGATTCCCCCTCTACGTTAAAACATTTAGTCAAAACTTGACTAAATGTAAAAAGCATAATCCTTTTCTTCAAACAGTAATTATGTTTTGATGACGTGAATGTTGATCAGCGTTTTACAACATAATTGTAACGAAGCAAACAATCGGTTCGACTGATAGACGCCTCTGACATGCATAATGAGAAAGAATCTGATATATTTAATGTAGATGAGGAAAATGTCTGCGACCTTGATATTCTTAAATAAGACATACACAACTCATAAAACGCAGATAGATTTTCAGGCTGGAAGACACACAGACACAGACAGATCTCTCTCTCTCTCTCTCTCTCTCTCTCTCTCTCTCTCTCTCTCTCTCTCTCTCTCTCTCTCTCTCTTTTTTAACACACACATACACACACACAAGCACACACACACACATACACACACACACACACACACACACACACACACACACACATACACACTCTCTCTCTCTCACACACACACACACACACACTGTCTCTCACACACACTGTCTCTCTCACACACACACACACACACACACACACACACTGTCTCTCTCTCACACTTACACACACACATACACACACACACACACACTCTCTCTTACACACACACACACACACACACACACACACACACACACACACACAACAGGATGCAAACAAAACTCTGCTTCCCTTGCCCTTACGTCCAACCCTCCCCCCCCCCCCCCTACCATCACCCACACCCAAACCTCTTCCTTCCCTTATTGTCTTCATCTGATTAGCCCAACGTAAGAGGCGACACCTCGCCCTTTAGCAATAATCTATGTTAAATACCGTTAGCAACAGACATTACAGCATCCGTATCGAACGCTATCTGAATACATCATGTACATGTCTGCTTAAGGCAATACAGATAGTCACCTGGCTGGCTATAGTGGGAGGGTTACTTTGGGTGGTCACATTAGATATTATGTTTTCTGGAAAGTTCGTTTTATTTGCAGCCACAGTTCGGTAAACGACAAACGGCTAAACCCAACCACCTAAGAATGAGAAGCGTTTTCGTAACATAACCCATATTCTGCAAAAATGCAGCCATGACGCAAGGGGTAGGTTACAAAAAAACGTCATGTACCGCTTGACTGCATACGGATATAAGCAAATTATACCTTAAACGAAAGCTAAAGATTGTTGGCATCAGACAGCAAGTAAAATGCCTAATTCGTATACACAGTGTTATTTTTAACAACATCTGTATAACATGCGGACGACAAAACAGGAAATGCCATTTTCTCAATCGATATGTATAGGTAACTGAACGCCTGGTTAAAACCGCAATCAGAAACATCTTGAAAATTGTTCATTCTCACAGCTAGAATTATTTAACATCAACAATTGTTAATTTACCGAGGAAAACAACAGTCATATAAAGTACATAATGGATGATTCTGAATCAACTCCGAAAACCGAACCGGGTCGAAGTGAAAAAGAGTTTACACATACACAGGCTTGAAAAAGGATAATTTGGTTCAATCTGTTAGATTTTTACCCATAACATTAAAGATCACTTCGTTATAAAAGGAAAGTGATCATTGTAAAAGGATTTTGCTATCGCAAAATAATTCAACTTTCCGGTTTTACCACATGACGTCAATAATGTTATCAAATTATTACATAGCGTGCATTTGTCAGAAATTATACTAAATGTTAGAAGCGATCTTAAAGTGAAAGTAACGTTTAATAAAGGTATGCGCATTTACTTATTAATTGATATATGACTGAAATAAGGGACATGTAATTTAAACGTACAAAACGACATTTTGTACACTACCTCTCTAAAAAAAAACGCGACTATGACCGACCGATATGTATCTGTAAATTAGGTCATTGTTAGCGATGACAACGGGTTTTCTTTAAAAGATAACACGCAAACTGTGATGTACAAGCCCATACATGATTTTAGTACGACTTCTTCAGAACATGTCTGTTTTTCACTCCACCAGTTTCAGTTTTAATAAAATATATGTATAGCTGTCATTTTCAAAAAGCCTTATCTGCAATTCACTTAACCAAATACACCATGAACCCAGAAGGTATTAGAGTGAGACACTTTACAGTGAAATATGCTATGATTCCCCTTATTTAAAAAGATATGCATTTCAATTGGCAGACACGATTCTCGTCGTAGGTGCGTGCCCTCTGGTGAGGCAACCGTTATTATTTTTTTCCGTAAGAATTGACATTTTTAAACATAAATCATGGACAAAAAACTCATTTTGCAAAAAGTGCAGGTTTTCTTGGTATAGTCAGTTAAAGCATCTTAAAATTCAAGACATTTTGCAATTACGTGTGTGTATTTGAAATGGCAGAAAATATTGAATGAAAGTGATTTTTGACTGATTGAAACCCTACCCCCACTAACAAAATGGGCCCTGAGATTAGGGGTGTTAGTTGAAGATGAATGAATATTGGCCCTGCTTTTCCCCTAAAGTATTCAAAACCTAAACATATACATCGACAGGATGTTCTACATTAACACAATTAACTTTTTAAACATATACATATGCTTAGAACACGATACTTCCGTTTTTTTTTACACATTTCGGGGGTAAACACCTTATCGTAGAAAAAGCTTTATTTTCAAAAAGTGCAAGTAAATATATTAAAATTCATGCATAATATTTACATATTGGAGTTAATTTTCCTTCGAAAGTCATTTGTAACTGTTTCAAGTGGCAGAAAATATCAGTTGGAGAGTTACATGTACGTAAAGCGTATAACTGTTGTCTGTGATTAGTGCATTGTGGACACATTGGCACCATTTGATCCTAAATGCTAAACGATGTCGTGATCATACGACAGTTTTAGGATAATTTACATCGCATCGATTCCTAAATTGATGGTAGCATTCCATTGATAAATTATATTTCCGGTTGCGTCAGTGCCGTTCTCCTTTTCTTTTTGTAATACGGTAATAACGAATGAACCACGTGTCACACTGCACTGCAATGCTAGTCTTCAAATGAAAATTCCAATTTTAGTCAGTCAAAAGGCATGTATTGCGCGTTACATACATTTATATCCCCCCCCCCCCCCCCCAGGATTACAATGCAAGTAAACACATATAAAGAGATGGTAACTATTACATGGTTACACACTCAGTGGTGAACGTAACGTGTGGTTTAACAAAATATCTTCCACATACAATAGTGAACCAATGTTTAAGCCTGTCTGTGTGTCTCTGTTTGTGTGTTTGTCTCTGTCTGTGTGTTCGTCTGTCTGTCTCTCCCTCTGTCTGTCTATCAGTCTGTCTGTCTCTGTCTGTCTGTCTGTCTCGCTCTGTCTGTCTCTCTCTCTGTCTGTCTATCTGTCTGTCTCGCTCTCTCTCTCTCTGTGTCTCTCTTCATTATTCCAATGCAAATCTCTCTCTCTCTCTCTCTCTCTCTCTCTCTCTCTCTCTCTCTCTCTCTCTCTCTCTCTCTCTCTCTCTCTCTCTCTGCGAGGTAGCTGCACTGAAAGAGAAAAGCAATACAGAAAACACGCAGTGGTGAACGTAACGTGTAGTCAAGTTAACAAAAGTAATTGCACGTACAATAGTGAACCACTGTTAAAGTCTGTCTGTGTGTTCGTCTGTCTGTCTCTCTCTCTGTCTCTCTATCAGTCTGTCTGTCTGTCTGTCTCTCTATCTCTGTCTCTCTTTGTGTCTCTCTGTGTGTGTCTCTCTCTCTCTTTCTCTCTCTCTCTCTCTCTCTCTCTCTCTCTCTCTCTCTCTCTCTCTCTCTCTCTCTCTCTCTCTCTCTCTCTTACTTGAATGCATTCATAACCGAGGCTCCTGAGAGATACGGATCAGATAAATATCTACTACCAAGGACCCGTGTAGATCTATACAAAACTAGTTTTGCCTTTGCTGGGCCGTCAAGATGGAACTCTCTTCTTTCGAATGTTAAAACTAACAAATCTGTAAATATGTTTAAATCTTCTTTAAAAAAAACCCATCTAAACTGTTCTCTGTAAGTACACACCCGCGGTGACATAATCATGTGAATCTTACAGTTCTGTCTAATGTATACTATATTAATATTACTATATAATTATATTCACGCCATATTACATATTCATAGCATATAGTATTCATATTGTTTTACTTCGTATATTAGATTTTGTGTTTCGTGTGGCCGTGGTGCTTATGCTTATTTACTGTACATTTACATGTTATGCCTATATGAATTCATTATATTATGTTGTTTATATGCGTGCGGATGTGTTAGTGTGAATGTAAAGGGCACGTTGTAAGATTAAAATGTTTACCCTTTATGTCAATAAAATGTGCTAAGTCTAAGTCTAAGTCTCTCTCTCTCTCTCTCTCTCTCTCTCTCTCTCTCTCTCTCTCTCTCTCTCTCTCTCTCTCTCTCTCATTCTGCGAGGTAGCTGCACTTAAAGAGAAAGCGATACAGAAAGAAATGCCTTTCTCTACAAAGAACAAAGTCTGTCTGTGTGTTTGTGTGCGTGTTTTTTTGGTTGCGTAAGTGTTTCTCTTTAAGCATTTATACGTCTTTGTTTGCGTGCGTAAGTGCGTGCGTACGTGTTTCTGTGTCGGTTTGTCTCACTGTGTGTATGTCTGTCATTTTGTAGGTCTGTGTGTTTATTTTTGTGTATGTGTCATTGTGTGTGTCTGCGTGCGTACGCAGTGTGTGTGTGTGTTTGTTGTGTGTGTGTGTGTGCGTGTGTGTGTGCCGTGTGTTTGTGTGTGTGTGTGTGTGTGTGCGTGTGCGAGTGCGTGCGTGTGTGCGTGTGTGCGTGTGTGTGTGTGTGTGTGTGTTCGTGCGTGCGTGCGTACGTGGCGTGTGTTTACGTTAAAACATGCAAACCCCTTAGTTCCGCGACCCAAACGCTCTACGAGCAGGCTCCCTATACTATCATAGGTTTGAATTGTCTGACTTTTTCTCGACGGTAAAAGAATTATTTTGTGTTGTAACAATGTTTGTCTTACAAGCTGTTCATAAGTTGTTTTTTCTAGATAAAAAAAAAAGAGTTAATTAATTCTAACGTGATAACAAGGCTTCCAATCTATACCTGTACGTCCATGCGAAATATATTGTTTGACAAATGCTCGCTCTCTGTGGAGAGCAGTTGGGGTGTTCCCATGCGGTAAGCGTATGTACATAAAGAAGCTATAGGTATAAGAAATCGAGTTTTGTGCGTCCAACAAATACAACCCTCAACAACAAAAATGTAAATATAACGAAGACAGAGCGAAAGGAATATAACATTTGCCAACAGATTCTACCCTGAACCACCCCGTATATTCAAGGCTATACCGTGCGTACGCTGCCGTACCGCCAAGCGATTGTTGGCTAGGATGTGTTGATGCTGTATGGTTTTCAACACGCGGAGTCAATTTTTTTTCCGATTCAGACGTTGCGGCGGTGCGCTACCACACAGTTTTGACTGCTTCATCTTTTTTTGAATGTTTGCACAACAGAGACCGTTTTGAATGTTGATATTTCACATATCAACGCAGGACACATCAATGAACATAATAGTCTGGCTTGTCAGGCTATTTATTGACAAAGAGGCGTGTAAGATGGGATGAAACTGGGCGAACATGCTTGAGTGAGGACAGATCTACAGAAATTCGGTTCGTATGTTCCTTAACGTGTATATTTCTCGTAGAAAAACAAATACAAACCTTACTCATTCCCACAATTATGAATTTAAGCTGTACGTGGTTTCAAAGAGACACATTTTGTTTTGAATGGGGGACACTTTCCGTGAAGTTGGCGACAACGCTTTGTTTACACCTGGCGTCAGCGCGCTATCAGTATAGCCGAATATACGGCGTTGAAACTACTCACAATCAAAAGGTTTAAACCTGCAAATGATATTAAAATTTAGCATGTGTATGTTTCATTCCTTGGAACTGTTCAAATGTTTTACACTGAAAACCAAAGCCGATTACTTGCCTCATTATGATTTATTTTAGACTACTGAATTACGTCAAAACTACAGGCACAAACAGATAATGACGTCATTTTAAGTGGCACAAACATGTACATGAATGCCTTCCCTTTCGAATGATTTACAGTTATAGAATTTCTGTCAAGCGGTTTAAGTTTTATGTCCGTTTTATGAACCCAACCCTCTAAACGAGAATAGTAACGCCAAAGAAGGAAAACATACACACAAACCAACGTTTTTCTCACCGATGGTTTGGAATATTGCCCCACGACTTTAGATTTAGTGTTGTGGTGTTAAAATATATCAGAAAAAATGTGTTTGCTAACGTGACGCCAAAAAGTAACCAAAACGGTCCTTAGCCGACTGACTTGAAAGGAAGAGATG
>NW_027128201.1:0-102500 GCF_037325665.1 Littorina saxatilis
GTGTGTTGCCGAACAGAAAAGGCTAGTTATCTCCCTTGTTTTTCTGATAACGTTCGTAAAAGGCTACAGATGTAAATACTTTGATGTAAAGAATAATCCTACAAAGTTTCAATCACATCCGATGAACTTTGTCAAAGATATAAAATGTCTAATTTTTCCTTTGACGCTGACCTGTGACCTTGAAAAAGGTCAAAGGTCAACGAAACCATCGTTAAAGTGTAGAGGTCATTGGAGGTCACGACTAAACAAAATATGAGCCCGATCGCTTTGATAGTTTCCGAGAAAAGTCCAACGTTAAGGTGGTGTCTACGGACGGCCGGACGGCCGGCCGGACGGCCGGCCGGCCGGCCGGACAGACTAACACTGACCGATTACATAGAGTCACTTTTTCTCAAGTGACTCAAAAAGGAAGACATTCTGTTTACGCCAAATCCCATTTTTGCCACAATCCAAAATGTCACGAAATAGGGATGGCGGCGAAATGGGATGACGGCATGGCGACAAAATGTAATGTGGCGGTAGTGGTATGACACGGTGGTAAAATGACACTTGGCCTGTAAAATGTCGCGAAAATGGGATGGGGGCGAAATGGGCTAATGGCGAAACGGGATTGCGCCAAAATGGGATGTGGAGCTAATGGTACATGATATGGTGGTAAAATGACACTTGGCCTAAGAAATGTCGCCAAAATGGGATGGGGGCGAATTGGGATAACGGCGAAAGGGGACTAATAGATCCCTTGACTTTGGGGTAGTGCGACTCTGTCACTGCTAGCTTTCCACTGGGAGGAAGCGACCGGAATTTCCCAACGATGGGACCTCCGAGTAATGAAAATAAAAATAAAAAATAAAAATCTTAAAATTAACAGTAACAGAGTCGCGCTACCCCAAAAGTCAAGGGATTTCGTATTCGTCCCTTGACTTTGGAGTTGACAAGAAAATATCGGGCGCAAAAACGTGATTTGTAAAAATGTTTACCGTGATTTGTACAATTTTGTTGTCTCATTACCCGCTAATGCGGCTTTAAAAACTGCCTTTCATGCTTGCTGAGAGGATTGACACCTACACCGCTCAGCATGCCATAGCGTCCATGTTAGACAAGATATGTGAACAAAACTTCCTGATTTGGATGCAAATTTGATTGTCTTGTCTAAGAACATGCTAAACATGTTTTGTTTTAGCTATTCTGATTGTTTGTCAGTTTTAACGCGGGAACCTTGATTTTGCGAATTTGATTTTGGGGTGTGTTTGTGTTGTAGGCTTCACTGTATCGACACTACGTCATGTAAACTCAATCTGTTTTCTGAATAAGTTAGGGGCATAAAAGGCCTTTCCAGTCATATAATTGGTTTTACGATAAACGGCCTCATCATAAAGATCTGCCCTCAAACGCATCTGTAAAGTTTTTTTATGACGAGTAGTGTAGAACAATCACCATCTTGCACATCTGATCGCAAGATTATGCATCCCCTAAAAATTCTGCTATGTCTCCGGCGCATCAGTATCTGTCTGAAGGGTTTGAAAACAACTATTTACAACACACACACACACCCCTCCCAACCTCCACCACCACCCCCACCCCCCCTCCCAACCTCCACCACCCCCCCCCTTCCCACCTCCACCACCACCACCCCCCCTTCCCACCCAAGGAAAAAAAAAGAAGAAAAGAATAAACACATTGATAAATACAAGAAGGAAAGAATTAATGTACTTTTTTTTTCAATTGTTTTTGATAACAAATCTATTGCTTCTAGGTCATCATTATCAGGCCGATGATTAAACCAAAGCTTAGTCACGGAAATGCATATATGGACTAAAAATGACGTGTTTTTTCTTGCAGGACAATGGCTTGGACACTTATGGCTTCATCCTGAATCGGCAGAGCAGCGATGTATTCTTACATGGATGCCATGGACGCCTTCCACCTAGCGGGCACACAGATGGTTCACAAATCTACCCACTTGTATATTGCATACCTACCCCCTCACTCTCAACCATTGCTCCTTCAGTTCTGTAGTAAAACATAGAGCGATCATTTCTGAAAATATTGTAAGACATTAGCTTCTTTACTTCTGCAGCTGCATCAAAACACACACACACACACACACACACACTTGATACCGATGCCACATTTCAAGTAATCGGGCTGCATGTATATTTGTTGTCTTCTGAATCTGACACGGCTATGCATGCTAAAGTCCACAATCAGAATGGCAGGAGCTATTGGAAAACCCGTTTTCTTTTTTTTTGCATTTTACAGTAAATACATTTTTGTCTTTGATCTTCAGGCTTCCATAACAGTTCTCTAAATGTCTTGAGAATACGCCTGAAACGTTACATGAACCAAAACAACAACCGAAAAACAAACGCTGTGCACAGGGAACACAAATATAGATGATAATCTGCTAATAATTTAGCAGGGAGTATCGGACATTATTTATTATTCTGAATAGATCAACATTCATATATGCATCAAGTGTACTAATTGATCCTGCTAAATAGTTGTATTTGTTTGTGACTGATGCACTTTTTATTCACTTTGCACATGTATCACGTAAGACAAATCAAGGGAGGTAATTTTGCTCGGATTAGATGGTTCCCTCCCCTGATAACAAAAGCACACAAATTAATTCCCCCCCCCCCCCCCCCCCCTTCTCGTATGTGTTATTCAGACGTTTTGTTGGTTTTTGTTGAATATTGATGTGAAAGGTTCAGTCCTTCCCGAGTAAACTATTCGATTTACAGTCTCAGAACAGACCAGGCCTGAAAAGACCATCGCTAAACACATCAACTAATCAGCCTGGGTGCAGTTTGTGATTGTTTTTTATTGACTGATTTGTGAACGAACTCAAGCAGGAATCTGTGATGATAACACATCAAAATAAATTATCACTTTGCGCATGAAGCAGCCAGGTTGTCGAATCTAAGTCTTTGTTCATGTACAATCTTGTCTAAATCTGAGATGGTGAGCCAAAAGCTTTCATGGGAACGACTGTGCCTTTCTGTGTCTCTCAATTTTTACACCACTTGCTACTCATGATTGCATGACACTAAGAACAGGCAAGATGTGGATATCGTGGTTTTAATGATACATTCGGACATACAAATGGTTACCGCTGTTTTCTTAGATACGTGTGATCTCTCTTTTTCCCCTGGTCCTTTCTTTTTGATGTTATTTAGCCTGAAGTTTTTTGCAACTATTGGTCCGCTTGCATTTGTTGTTATAGTAATTGTGGATATGTTATTTAATTTGTCTAGTCTGTGTTCCCTTATTATGTTGTCACTGTCAGCTTGATGAATAAAGGCTATGAGAAAAAAAAATGTTACCCTTCACTATTAGCTATTATACTAAATATTTCTGATACCTTGACCAAATACGATGTTTATTTTTGCGTGTTCTCGTTTTTTCAGAGCGAACACACACACACACACACACACACACACACACACACACACACACACACACACACACACACACACACACACACACACACACACACAGACAGTCTCTCTCTCTCTCTCTCTCTCTCTCTCTCTCTCTCTTTCTCTCTCTCTCCCACCCACACACACACACACGTATACACACACACACACACACACACACACAGTTTCAATGTTAAAAACTTGAAACAGTATCCCTGTAGCATCGATGAAGGTTGTGTACAGGAACATCATAAAAGCTTGCTTACAAACGGACTCGCTGTAATCGAATAAAACAGCTTTCGAATAAAATAGCTTACCGTTGCTTGCTCAAACTGCGGCTTCCTTGTCCACATTCCTGGCGCACAGATCTGCAATGTGCAACGTTACTGTTGAATACACACAATTTATGTTGAAGTCAGAGGGCACAGACAGACATATCCCCCCCCCTACACACACACTAACACGCGCGCGCGCGCGCGCGCGACTGTGTGAAGATGCACGTCACCTTATCATTTAATCACACAATGTAAAAACGTGGTGGTTAAAACTGAATAGTATCATGAATCTCTGAAGAGAATTTTTTTTCAACAGTCGTTCGTGTAAGGCACACGCAGATTGAATGTAGCTGAAGCCATACCGTAGAAACTAAGAACAGATCTATAAGATTATAAAAAAAATTTGACATTTTAGTTCTATTCATCTGGATGAGCTTGATCTGTCCATAGATGACGAGTTAGCGATACCGTCTGTATAGATCTATGATCTGTCCGAAGTAGAATCGGCCACTGAAAATGCAACTCCCCCCTCCCTTTCCCACGACACACACCACGACACGACACTAGCTGAGAAAAGGAAAAAGTGTGGAGGAATACATAATGTAAAAACCAAATCTAAAAGTAAGCCCGGTTTAAGATTTCAAACCGCCTTTGAGTATGAAATGTTCGGACGCGCCCTTTCAGCCTACAGTGAAATGGTAATCATGTACGTACAAGCTTTGTTTCAGAACTGTGAAACGTAATAACTAGGTTTGAATTCAAATATACAAGTAAAGTTAATGGAAGATCAAAGTAAAGGTTGGGTGTAATGTCAACAATTATACTTACATTCCGTTTC
Source organism: Littorina saxatilis (assembly GCF_037325665.1). Classification (NCBI taxonomy): domain Eukaryota; kingdom Metazoa; phylum Mollusca; class Gastropoda; order Littorinimorpha; family Littorinidae; genus Littorina; species Littorina saxatilis. The sequence continues at coordinate 4,536 of NW_027128201.1, forward strand.
AGCATGCTCTTCCACAGGAAAAACTCCCAGGGCTTTGTCCTGCTTGCGATTTTGCCAAAAGTACTTTGAGCACACCCCCGACGTAACTTTCAATGAGCATCATAGTGTTTTTGCCACTTGCCGGTTGAATTTGGCGCCTAATTCCAACTTCGCTGCATCTCAGGGTTGTTTCTGGTCCCCCAAATGTACACATTCAGACCTATGCCGCCCTGATCGATCACAATTTTGCTTTTTACGTGACTGGCGCAAGATGGCAGACATCTTTGGACCATAAATGACTCTTTGCGCATGCGCCGCGAATAATTTGATTGGTCGATATTTTTAGGCAGAGCACATGGTCTCAGAAAACAGAAAAGTAAACATTGGAAACGTGAGTCACGCTCCCAAAAAATAGAAACTTTTTTTACATATATGTTTTTTTCTGTAACTTTTTGCCCCATGGTTCATTCATCATCTGAAATAACTTTTTAGCGAAATCTAACCATACGATTATTGGAAAAAAGTCAAAATGTAGACGACCACCTTTAAGTACAAAAGTACAAGTGAAAGTAGAAATAAATTAACGTGACACTATCCCGTAATCCCATATCAGGGTCAACTATAAGCAGTCCATTGGTTTACAAAACTTTATTCAATTTGTTATCATGACAGAAACGATGCATTGTTTTTAAGATAACTCAAGCATAAATGTTTATTTTAAGTCATCCTGGCATGTACATAACAAAGTTTAGCATGATGGCGGACTAGATACATTTACTCATTTCAGACAACGAAAACAAACAGACAAACCTGATGCGCAAGCGGTGGTAGTACAGAACTTTGTGGGGGAAAAAACAAGAAACAACAAGTCGCGTAAGGCGAAAATACAATATTTAGTCAAGTAGCTGTCGAACTCACAGAATGAAACTGAACGCAATGCCATTTTACTCGCAGCATCGTCAGGCCACCGCTCATGGCAAAGGCAGTGAAATTGACAAGAAGAGCGGGGTAGTAGTTGCGCTAAGAAGGATAGCACGCTTTTCTGTACCTCTCTTTGTTTTAACTTTCTGAGCGTGTTTTTAATCCAAACATATCATATCTATATGTTTTTGGAATCAGGAACCAACAAGGAATAAGATGAAAGTGTTTTTAAATTGATTTGGACAATTTAATTTTGATAATAATTTTTATATATTTAATTTTCAGAGCTTGTTTTTAATCCAAATATAACATATTTATATGTTTTTGGAATCAGCAAATGATGGAGAATAAGATGCACGTAAATTTGGATCGTTTTATAAATTTTTTATTTTTTTTTTACAATTTTCCGATTTTTAATGACCAAAGTCATTAATTAATTTTTAAGCCACCAAGCTGAAATGCAATACCGAAGTCCGGGCTTCGTCGAAGATTACTTGACCAAAATTTGAACCAATTTGGTTGAAAAATGAGGGCGTGACAGTGCCGCCTCAACTTTCACGAAAAGCCGGATATGACGTCATCAAAGACGTATCAAAAAAATGAAAAAAACGTTCGGGGATTTCATACCCAGGAACTCTCATGTCAAATTTCATAAAGATCGGTCCAGTAGTTTAGTCTGAATCGCTCTACACACACACACACACACACACACACACACACACACACGCGCGCACACACACACGCACGCACGCACATACGCCACGACCCTCGTTTCGATTCCCCCTCGATGTTAAAATATTTAGCCAAAACTTGACTAAATATAAAAAGACATGGGGTACGAGAGAACAGAATTCAGCATAAGGGTGTAGCCAAGTGCACTTTGCTACCCTAAACACTCTAATCATCGCATAGCGAAACAGCCTTGTGAACAGTACAAACGGGATACCCACCCCATAGCAGACGATACGATGCTGCGCGCGCACTATTGACCGGCGCAAATTCTAATAAAATACCTTTCTTTATATATCTACCTAACTTCTATCTTTCAAAGTCCCTTTTATCTTTGATACGATCCTAATTACATTTAGGTTTGCATAGAAGACACTGATTAGGCTGGATGGCTGCATATTATTGTGTTATTTACGATAATGCTTCGAACTGACCAAAGCGTCATTCTGACCTTGACCGGTTTTCATGTATCGTCAAGAGAAATTGATTCTCACAAACTCATCTTTGTCTTTTCAATCATTGTTTTGTCATTTTTGTGTCACTATTACATATCCCGTACCTATGTTGCATATGATTTTAGTTTGTTTATAAGGATTTGGTTGTAATGAGTGATGCTTGATTTCTCTGCAAAGATTCCTAATTTATGCAGACAGGTACTCGCGCTTCCATTTACTTTCGGACTTTACCGCTTCGTACTAAGTCACTGTATAATTTTCCCCCATGTAACGCAGATCATAATGTTTGTCTAGGGTTCTTCTTTTTATCTGTATGATTTATGAGTTTGTCCATTATTCCAGTTTAGAGAGTTTTGTAATTTTCCGCACTGAAGTTGGTTCAGTGCCTTCACAAGGACCATTGTTTTTGCATCCTACTAAATAAATATAACATTTTACGAAATGTGATCTATTGCAATGGAAAGCTAAAGGTCGTAGCTTTAATTTGATGTATTGTTTGTTAGGATTGGTTATGTATTTGTTTAAATAACGTAGGGTAAAGCAAGTGTAAGAAACACAGATTCCGTGTTTCTGGCCGTATTCAGTCCGATTTTCATCACCGCCGGACGGTGCTTTCTGTGCAGTCCGCGCCGGGGCTATAAGTATAAGCCGGACACCGGCATAAGATGCATTCGCTCCTAGCAGCTGAACACGACACTACACTTGCTTTGCTGTCTACGGGTTTCGCCTTCGGCCTCTACGTTTCCTTGCATTGTTTTCTTGAATAAAAAGTTGAAACAAGACGCTTGGACTTGGGCTTCGTGTATCTACTACCCCTTCCACACCTCCACTACAAGGGAAAAAGAAAAAGACGACGAAGACTTGGAGCGCCAGAAATGTTGGAAGAGTGGGTCACGTCACAATAATATTAAATGCACAGAAGACACACACGCAAAGTTAATACATTTTGTGATCGGCGAAAATGGCTCTAAATTACATAAAGATTGGGCCATAATCGATAAGTCGAAGCAAGGACACAAAACACGAGAGAAATTACGAAGAACAATTGGTCAGGCAGCATTTGTCTCATGACAGTGTCAAATGAACATAATGAATAAAATGTAGAGACTCATGTATGGAACGCGAAATTTTTTTTCACACGTCAGTTGCGGGCTTTCAATCCCGAAGGCTGGTTCCGAGTAACTACGAACGTAATCGGAAGTTCCGATGTTTACCAAGTCAAAGAGCCGAGTCGAACACTATCCTTGCGTCATCCAGGGAGATACTGTACAGATCTCTGCGTCATCTTTGACTTTGCAAGCAGCTTCGGAGATTTCAAAACAACGTTTTTGCCCCAAAAAAGATTGTGGGCTCTTTTTTTTTCCTCCCCAAGTTATTTTGGACGTTGAGCGTGGTTTGTCAGCGTTTCGGTTTTTAGTCAAGTTACAAAATGGCAGTCCAACTCCAAGGCAAGGAGCGAAGGTGATCAATTCGGAAAGAATCTCCAATGATGTTTGCTAAATGCGAGAGAATTGGGACGGGCGAACCATTGCATATTAACCAGAGGTAAGTTTCCATGTTTCGTTTTATACTTAGAGTGGGTCTTTGCGAGTATGTGTTGCAACATGTGTCACTCCGCTCACTGTCACTGACAGTCACTGACTGACTGAGTCAGTGTACTCTGACAACAACATTGGATGCATGTACCTGTACGTGTATGTATGTTTCCTTGCCTTACGTCAGGTACGAAGATAGTTGCCCTGTACAGGGATTTCCTCATTAATGTGGAGAAGAAGAAGAGTACCACTGCCACGTTTTTGCAACCTCTTTTTGACCCAATTCGAGATGCATGAGTCATAATATTTTAAAAATCCTTTTTTTTAAGATTGAATCCAACTTCCAAGACAGTGAATAAAAAATCAAAGCTAGTGCTGGTCAAATGTTTTAATGCTAGAATTAAAAATAGATAACCTTCTCGGAATATAATTGCAAGCAGGTTGGAGGCTAGTTCAAGAATCAAATTGCTGACTTACCCAGGCTGGCTGGTTACAGTGCGTTTCTTTGAAAGGCAATCAATGGTTCTACTGCTCTGCTAGTACTCACCATTTTGAAAGTGATGTTCCCATGATTGGTACTTCATCTATTATTTTATTGCAGGTCTCCTCTCAGCTGAAAAAGCCAACCGATTGCTGCATGGCCAGCGACGAATCAGGTAAAAGGTTTTATTATACATGTACAACTGTCAGTGTCAGTGTTATGACATACAGTGTGTTTTTTCCTTCCCCTCTCTCTCATTCTCAAGTTCTGGTCAGAATAACTCATGTGGAGGTGTGCGTGTGTGACTGTGAGCAAGACTGTGAGAGAGTGGTGTTTTGTTTTTGAGTCACTTGAGAAAATGTGACTCTATGTAATCGGTCAGTGTTAGTCTGTCCGGCCGGCCGTCCGGCTGGCCGTCCTTAGACACCACCTTAACGTTGGACTTTTCTCGGAAACTATCAAAGCGATCGGGCTCATAGTTTGTTTAGTCGTGACCTCCAATGACCTCTACACTTTAACGATGGTTTCGTTGACCTTTGACCTTTTTCAAGGTCACAGGTCAGCGTCAAAGGAAAAATTAGACATTTTATATCTTTGACAAAGTTCATCGGATGTGATTGAAACTTTGTAGGATTATTCTTTACATCAAAGTATTTAAATCTGTAGTCTTTTACGAACGTTATCAGAAAAACAAGGGAGATAACTAGCCTTTTCTGTTCGGCAACACACAACTTAACGTTGGGCTTTTCTCGGAAACTATAAAAGCGATCGGGCTCATATTTTGTTTAGTCGTGACCTCCAATGACCTCTACACTTTAACAATGGTTTCGTTGACCTTTGACCTTTTTCAAGGTCACAGGTCAGCGTCAAAGGAAAAATTAGACATTTTATATCTTTGACAAAGTTCATCGGATGTGATTGAAACTTTGTAGGATTATTCTTTACATCAAAGTGTTTACATCTGTAGCCTTTTACGAACGTTATCAGAAAAACAAGGGAGATAACTAGCCTTTTCTGTTCGGCAACACACAACTTAACGTTGGGCTTTTCTCGGAAACTATAAAAGTGACCGGGCTCAAATTTTATGTGAACGTGACTCATTGTGTTGTGAATAGCAATTTCTTCCTGTCCATCTGATGCCTCATATAATATTCAGAACTGCGAAAGTGACTCGATCGAGCGTTTGCTCTTCTTGTTATTATTCAGGTTCAGTGATAATAATAAAATAATGAACACCTACTGACTTAGACTCCAAACCGCAAGCTCTTAGCCTTATTTCACCAGTATGGTGATCACTTCCTCCCGTATTGGAACCATTACTAATATACTAGAAGCGCATGACTTTCAGTGTGTATGTTTGATTAAAACAAAATGCATTGCAGTAAACAGTGTCACTGTCAGGATATAATTATCTCAATGAAACTGTGTGTCAAGTTCTATTATTATTTTCCTTTTTTGAGTATGTATAACATGTATATTATGCATGTGTGTAGAGCACAGAGAGCGTAAAACTTTAAAAGGAAAATAATAATAGAACTTGACACACATGATTCCTATGATAATGTAGGACAGTGGCATTGATATCTTTCTAGAATAATATGTCGTTTTACATTCAGTGAAATTTTGACTGAATTAGTGAACTGAATGTATTCAAATATGGTGACAGACATGTATACAATGTAGACAAGTTAAAGTTGTATGTGTGTACATCACCACATGTTCTGTAGCTTACAAGTTACATTGAAAACAGCCTTGACTATAAATTATAATGGAAATCCACTTCATCACTGTCTTTGGGGTTCCAACAAAAATCAGACGCAGTAGGGGGGGGGGGGGGGGAGTCGGGGGATTTTATTTGAACTTGTCTACCAGGGAAAAAGAATGTTTAAGCTCTTGGCATTTATGTGGGTTTAGTGTGTGTATGTGTGTCAGTTACAAACAGTACACAACTTATTCCTTTATACTCATACTTAGACTTGTTCTTGTCGTTGTGTTTAAGATCCGTTCCTTTCTCATTCATTTGTCAGTAGTGACTGAAGATGACGAAGACCTGGCCAGTGAATGTGGATGAAAAGCAGTGCTATCCAAGTCCAGCTATGATCGATGGGGAAACTACAGCAACAGCCGCAGAGGATCACCGGACAAAAATAACTGTTTGCCAGTATTGTAAATGTCCACTCAGTATTGGTTGTATTGAGCATTACTACTTGTTGCTATTGTACATTTTTGTCAATGTTTTAAAGGCCCGCTACGCCTCACAGGGCCGGACTAGGCTAAGAGGAGGGGGGGGGTTGCCAGTGGTGGTCCAGGGGGATGTTCCCCTTGGCTGGGTCAAGGGGCAGAGCCCCTATATTGTGGGGGTCAGGGGGCGAAGCCCCCTGAAGCTGATGGGTAGGTCATATTCTGAGATAGGAAAATGGTCGCTCCTTGCATGAAACGGCATAAAATAAACAATCATAAAAAATGTTTTAAATAAGTGAGGTACATGTTTAGGCTGGGGGGGGGGGGGTTGCGCAACCCCCATAACCCCCCCCTGGTAGTCCGGCCCTGCCTCATTTAAAAAGTTGTCCTATCGTTTTGAACTGAGCGCTGTCATTGTCCCATAAGAACTCCATTCCTTTGGACGGTGCAATATTCTATATTTTTCTCTCAAGATACACATTTTCAAAAAGAGACCGAGTGCTGAACTGAAGTTGTGCAGTGCGGATCTTGCGTTTTGGGGAATTCCAAACCGTTTGTGATATGAGCTGTTTGGGTACACCTGTCTGCAGCACATTCAAGTTAGGAGTACGGGAGACAACTCCAACTGACCATAAAGTCTTGCGTCTGCTTTTGTTTTCAGTTCAAGACATTTTGACGAAGCGCATTGAATTATGCCACCGAAATAAAACTAAGGCCTGTCCACTTACAAAAACTGCTGGGTCAAAGTTCAGTAAATCTTACATTTTCTTAAAGGTACTGAACTTGTCAAATCCAGGTGCACAGAGCCCCTGGGGCTTTTAGTCATACCTCAGGCAGCTATCCGTTAGAAGAACTACCAAGTTTCATTGACTTGCACCCAAAGAGTCAAGAACTGCGATTTTTTTACGAATTAATTTCGTACTCAGACCCGGCTGGTCTTGACCTATTTTTGGATCTAAATTTAGATCAGGTAGATCACCACATCATGCACAAAAAGACACGTCACTAGCAAACTATGTCAGACGTCATCATGAGTTTGTGTAAAACAAAATGGAGGCCGGAATCACTCAGTTGAATCGAACTCCGACCAAACACCACGTAATAACTAGGTTAATTTATGCACTCGCGTGAACAAGAAACTGTCGAGCTTCACAGATGTCGTCGTTGGGTAGTTTTGGGTTTGTTTTACTACCATAGGAGGATTTTTGAACTGTAAATGCACTCAGCTGCAACAAAAACGCAAAACGAAGGCTGTGAGCTGCACTGTGCCTTTAAGGAAATGTGCGGCAGTAAAATTGAATTCGGAAAATACATGGAATAACCTGGTTTTCTGCATAAAAATAAATAAAACAATTGTGAATACTTCTTCTGGGTTCGTGGGCTCAAACTCCCATGTACACTCGTGTTTTTGCACGAGTGGATTTTTACGTGTATGATCCTTTTTACCCCGCCATTTAGGCAGCCATACGCCGCTTTCGGAGAATTGTGAATACTGATCGACGTAGAGTGCCGTTGGAAACAGTCGTTACATTGGATTTCTAGGAAACTGTTTAACAGCGACATCATACATCAGAAATTCCTAATATTTGGCACAAAGATACACATGTATCAATCTACAATCATATAGAACGATTTTTGACAACAGACTACAGTTGAATTTTGATATCTTTTGTCATGAGGATGAACGAATTTCTTACTGCATATTCATTACAATAATTAATTTAAATTCAACTGTAGTTTTTAACAAAAAACACGTTCTTTATGATTGTAGATATAATACATGTGTATCCTTAAATATTATGAATTTCTGATGTATGATGTTGCTGTAAAACTGTTTTCTAGAAATCCCATATGGCGCTGTTAATGCTAGATTCCATAGCAACAGCAGTCAATATCCATCCACAATGTTTTCATTCATTTTAATAAGTCACTTCAAGAATTAACCAGAAAACCAAGTTATTCCTTGACTATTCTTCAAGTTTAAAGGCACAATGCAGCTCACAGCCTTAGTTTTGCGTTTTTGTTGCAGCTGAGTGCATTTACAGTTCAAAAATCCTCCTATGGTAGTAAAACAAACTCAAAACTACCCAACGACGACATCTGTGAAGCTCGACAGTTTCTTGTTCACGCGTACGCGAGTGCATAAATTAACCTAGTTATTACGTGGTGTTTGGTCGGAGTTCGATTCAAATGGGCGATTCCGGCCTCCATTTTGTTTTACACAAACTCATGATGATGTCTGACATAGTTTGCAGTGACGTGTCTTTTTGTGCATGATGTGGTGATCTACCTGATCTAAATTTAGATCCAAAAATAGGTCAAGACCAGCCGGGACAGAGTCCGAAATTAATTCGTAAAAAAATCGCAGTTCTTGACTCTTTGGGTGCAAGTCAATGAAACTTGGTAGTTCTTCTAAAGGATAGCTGCCTGAGGTATGACCAAAAGCCCCAGGGGATCCGTGCACCTGGATTTGACAAGTTCAGTACCTTTAAGTTTGGTAATTTTACTGCCGCACATTGCCTTAAGTCATAAATAAAGGGTTCCAGTAACATACCATTCTTCTTTATTGATTATGAACTTTGGAAGGTTAGATTTTGGAATCAGTTTTTTTAAATATTTCCTTTTGTATACTAAACGATGGCTCGGCAACCAGACTTCCAGACAGAGCTGACCATTCCCCGTCAGCAATCGATCTCTCCCTTTGCTCAAATGCCATAGTCACTGACATCGACTGGAACGTTTTCCCGGACGCCCTCGGCTCCGATCACTTACCCATTGTTCTTACCTTCCGCCACTTCGCCCCTAATCGCAATAACTCGGAGGTCAGAAAAAAGTACAATTACAAACAGGCAAATTGGGACAGCTTCCGTGCGGAGCTCGAGGGTGTCAGGGAGGAAACTCTCCTTACGGATGACATCGAAGCCTCTTACAATAACATACGTCAATGTATACTCACTGCTGCCAATAATCACATTCCGCTTAAATCAGTAAATCCTAACTGTAAGGCCAAAAGGAATGAGTGGTGGAATGCAGACTGTGATGAAGCCTTGGCAAACAAGCGATATCACATTAGGACATATCTCAGGCACTGCTCAGACGCTAACTTCACGAATATGAAGTCAGCTGAAATACAATTTAACCAGATCACCGCTGAGGCTAAACTTCAAAACTGGGAAAACTTTGTCCACAAAGAAACTAAAGATTACAAAGACTGTGGCAAAATCTGGAAGAAAATCCGCAGATTTAAATGTAGATACAGAACTAAAGAAAAGCCACTACTATCGGGTGATAAAATGACCACAACTGACTCTGAAAAGGCAAACCTATTAGCAGATACTTTTGCCAAAAATAGTCAATCAAAATCCCTAGATACTGAACGACTCAATTATAGGTTAGATCAGGAGAAGGGTTTCACATACCCCCCAGATGACAACCAGTTGCCTATAAACTGCATGTTTAAGGCAAAAGAAGTCCAAAACGCCATCTCTTCTGTGAAAGACCCAAAAAAATCCACAGGTTTAGACCCAATATCATATCACATGATAAAACATCTACCACCTAACTTTGTTAAGTTGCTCACTCAGTTTTTCAACCTATGCTGGTTAAAGGATACTATCCCCGCAGCGTGGTCAGACTCACAAGTAGTAGCAGTATTGAAGAGCGGAAAACCGGGCAATCTACCTGGCAGTTACCGCCCCATATCACTAACCCCCCACCTCAGCAAGATCTTTGAGCGTGTGGTGAACCAGAGGCTGGAGTTCCACCTCAATAAACACAATATCATTCCTACATGCCAGGTAGGTTTTAGGCAAGGTCGTTCGTGTGCGGACCACATTGTGCACGTCACTGAAAAAATCAAAAAGACCTTGGCACATAGTAATAATTCTCTTCTTGGAACCTTCTTTGATATTAAATCTGCGTACGACAGCGTCTGGCATGCTCGTCTACTCCTAAAACTCGGCAGAATCGGTGTCTCTGGCCACATGTACCAATTCATCAAAAACTTCATCAGCAATCGCAAGATGTCTGTCCGAGTGGGCTCTTCGGTGTCCGAAACCCATGCGCTGGACATGGGGGTTCCCCAGGGCAGTATCATCGCGCCAAACTTATTCAGCATCATGCTCTATGACATTACTTCTGTTAAGGTTGACGGTGCCAGTGTACTTCTGTATGCGGACGACCTCGCCTTAATAGACACTAATAGACCACGCCATAACAGAGTTACCAACACTGTTGACTTATCTTCTTACCAAACTAAAATCGACAACCTCTGTCAATATATGTACACCAACGGCTTCCAACTAGCCTCAAATAAAACAGTCTTTCTTGTTGTCTCCCGTAGACAACTGTACAGGAACTGCAGTATAAAGATAGGTTGTGATATTATCAAACCGAGCTCAGAAGTTAAGTTCCTCGGCGTTATCATCGATACCCGACTTAACTGGACCAGTCATATCGAACATCTGATCAATAAGGCCAACAAGGATCTTTATATCATACGCTACCTGGCGTCCCAATCCTGGGCCAGAGGACGTAAGTGTGTCACAGAGGTAGTGCGGGCATTAATTCGCTCCCGCCTCCTTTACGGGTGCGAAGCTTATTTCGCGACGCGCCCGGCGCTCATGAAAAAACTGGCTATTATAGAGTGCAGGGCGCTCAAAATAGCTCTGGGACTCTCCCAACAAGCGAGTAAGAGTCGAGTCTACAGCGAGTGTGGGTGGCTGCCCCTTGTGGATGAGATAAAACTCCGTTCAGCTCAGTATGCTGTCAGAGCCCACGCGGTAGAGAACTCTGCCTGCGAGGTCCTGACTGACTTTTTTCCTCAGCACCAAAATTATGAGGCCAACACCAAACATAGCACTCAACTCTTGGCCAAAACGCTACCCTTATCCGACACAGTAAACCGCATTCTAGCCGATAGCGGGGTGAAGGTCAGTGAGCTGGCCAGGGTCCCCCCGCCCTCCTACCCGCCTTGGCTTGAGGAAACCCCTACTATCATATACGACAGTGAAGATAATACTACCAAAAAAGATAACCCCGTCTACCTAGCTACTGTTACAAAAGAAACCCTAAACTACAAATTCTCGGAGCATTTAAAAGTCTTTACTGACGGATCCAAATTTGCAGACGGCAGCGTTGGCTGCGCCTTTGTGATCCCAGATCTCAAAATCTCAAGGAAATATACTCTTAATAAAGACATCTCCATATTCTCAGCCGAGCTATTTGCCTTGCTCATGGCATGCACTTTTATTAATGACCTCCCAGTCACACCGCGTGCGGTAGTTTTCTGCTCTGACTCGCGCTCTTCACTACAAGCTCTGCATCGAAACACATCAAATCGGGCAGAGCTACAAAGAGAAATCCTCTTTATATGTCACCAGTTAATCTCATCCGGCACATCCGTATCATTTCTCTGGGTCCCCTCTCACGTAGGGGTCCGGGGAAATGAACTGGCGGATGTCGCTGCCAAAGAAGCGGCAGAATCTAGCCCAGCTAACACTAACATCGGCTACTCAGTAACCGAGTTCTACAGTAAAATCCGTAAACTCATTCGAAGTCAGTACGTAACATCTCTGTCCTATCAACCCATTGATATGAACGATCTACACCCCGATCTCCCAACAAACCTCCTCACTATCTTCAGACGCCTCCGTGCCGGCGGCTGCCGCTTCCATATCTTTAACAAGTCCTGCCATTGTGGAGAACCCTATTCATTTCAACACATTTTCGCTCCGTGCGCTACAAATAGAATTACCTTTAAAACCTTATATGACCATATGCAGCTCCATGGTCTGAGTCCCCAGGATTATCTGCGCAGTAGCAGTTCTCTAGGCTGGTCACACAGCTTGCTGCTGTGCCGACTGGTCAGGGACTCGGACATGGGGCTGTGGGTATAACTAAGCCCAGATTATCACATCAGCGTGTTTCAGTTTGAGGTCGAGTGGCTCCCGCCATCCCTCCTGATTCCAGCGACTACCTTCTAGACAACATATCCTCACCCAAGGCCCATTAGTCGCCAAACTGTACATATTGTTTTTATTACCACGGCCTTCGTGGCTTACATCTTAATCCTTTTATTTGTAAAAAGTTTTGAGATTTATTGTTCGTGTTCCTCTTACTTGCTCATCTATTTGGTTTTATTGGTGATCCTGAAAGGTTCCACTTTTTAACTCGATTTGAAATAAAATAAAAATAATATTACAAGCCCGTTATTCAAGATATAGAATACAGACTTGTAATTCTTACCAAGAAACATCTTAACTACTTTTCATTTTAACAAATTCCACAGAGCATTATCAACTCAACCCCACCCCCTGCCCTCCTCTCCTTATTTTTTGTTTCTTTCTTTCCTCTTTTTGAAAGCGGACAAACACTCAAGTCCTTAATGGCTCAAAACCGTAGGACTTTTAATATTAATTTTAACGCATAAGATGCATTCGCTCCTAGCAGCTGAACACGACACTACACTTGCTTTGCTGTCTACGGGTTTCGCCTTCGGCCTCTACGTTTCCTTGCATTGTTTTCTTGAATAAAAAGTTGAAACAAGACGCTTGGACTTGGGCTTTGTGTATCTTCTACTACCCCTTCCACACCTCCACTACATTTGGCGCTGCGCAGCAGGGTACAGAAGCATCAACTGAAAGAAGACAGTACAGGCAAACATGGCGGACGAGGCAAACACCCCCAACCTGCGGCTGTGCAAGCTGAGGCGTTTCACCGGCGAGGGCGACTGCGCCGAGACTTTTATTCAGGAGGCCAAGCTGATCCTGCAGCTACAGACGGTCCCTGCACTTGCTGCAGCGGCATGGATCCTTGGAGCGCTGGACGGAAGGGCTCGACAGGAGGTCATCAGGCGACCAGCAGCTGAGGTCAACACGCCGGCCAAAATTTACGCCATCTTGGAGCAGACGTGGGGCGACCAGCGAGATAGTGTCGCGCTGGCTGCCGCCTTCCACAGGCGACAACAAGGTCTCGGCGAGTCCGTTAGCGAGTACGCCAGCCACCTACGCGCTGCGTGGGCCAAGACCAATGCTGCCGAGGCCAACACACTGAACGACAATACGCTGCGCAAGACCTTCGCCACAGGACTCCACCCACAATCCCTGAAGCGTGACATGTGCCGCTTCCTGCGAGAAAAGCCGGCCGCCACCTTCGACGAGGTCACCAGCGAGGCCATGCGATGGATGCGGGAAGATAGCCCTGCTGAAGCAACAGCTGAACAAGTCTTCGCTGCACCGGACCCCTCCATCGCAAGGCTTGAAGCACGCATCGCTGCCCTCACCACGGAGACAGAGTGCCTCAAGCTTCAACTGGCGTCACAACCACCACCAGCTGCACCGACGCACCACCATCACCAACAGCAGAACCATCAACCCCAGTGCAACTGGTGTGGCAGAGTCGGCCACCGGGAATCCGACTGCTTCCAGAAACAGCGATACCACAACAAACAGCGGCATCGGCCCCGACCACAGCAACAACAACAGCACCAGCAGCATGAAAAACTTTTAACCCCCGCTGTCACAAAACATTCAGCGGGGGGTAGGAAGAAGAAGACCTCACTCACCGGCCAGTGTCCAACTCCAACTGCCGATATCTCAATCAACGGACGCCCGGCCGAAGCTCTACTCGACACAGGCAGTGAGGTGACGACCGTCACCGACACATGGGTGTCCCAGCATCTCGCCCACTGCGACATCAGTGCCTGCCACGTCACCCTTCGAGCTGTCAACGGCGCTGAAGTTCCTTACTCCGGGGTCATCGTCGTCGACATCTCCATCCTGGGCCACCTCTGCAATGATGTTCCAGTCCTTGTCATCAAGGAGCCTACCGAGCCGTTCATGCAGAACCGCAAGAAGCGACTGCCGGTCTTGGTGAGCATGAACGTCCTTTCAACTTGCCTGCCCCAGATGTCTAACCTCCCTCCTTCCCTGCAAGCTGCTGTCCGGGAAGTTCGACTAGATCGCAACTCAACACGTGGTCTAGCTCGGACTTCCACTCCCTGCTCAATCCCTGCCTACTCCATGGCCACAATCCGGGTTACCAGCAACCAGAGGTACACCCGGCAATTGCTGGCGTCTCCTCTTTCCCATCCCCTTCCTGGCGGTCTGCTGACTGTCCCCACCTTGGTCGCTGGGGACCCCTCCTGCCGGTTCATCAGGATTGCAAACCTCTCTCCTGAGGACAAGACGCTGCCTGCCAGAACGCCGATCGCCACACTGCACGCCACTGACACAGTCGAGAGCCAGTCCGACGTCACATACAGCGCTACAGTCAACGAGCTAGTCATCTCCACGCAGCGCCTGTCTTCAGGAGACACGAAAACACCGGCACCAGCTCCATTCCATCTGCCAGACTTCGATGGAACCAGCAGCCAGAAGCAACGCCTCGAAGAGCTGCTCAGCAAACGAGCTGACGCGTTCCAGACCACTCCAGCAGACTTGGGCTACTGCGACGCCGTCCACCACAAATTGAGGACGACAGACTCCAAACCTGTCGCACAGTCTTACCGCCGCATTCCCCCAAACAATTTCAAGGAGGTGCAAGAGCATCTGAAGGAGCTGCTCGACCGCAATATCATCACAGAGAGCCATAGCCCTTACGCTGCCCCAATTGTCATCGTCAGGAAGGACGGCTCCATCCGCCTCTGCGTCGACTACCGCCGGCTCAATTCCAAGACAGTCGGCGATGCCTACCCGCTACCACGAATCCAGGAGTCCTTCGACGCACTGGTGGGGTCTCAATACTTCTCGACCCTTGACCTGGCCAGCGGCTACCACCAGATTGCGAAGGACCCGGCGGACCAGCACAAGACGGCGTTTGTCACCCCCATGGGCCTCTACGAATACACACGCATGCCCATGGGACTCATCTCTGCCCCAGCCACGTTCCAGCGTCTTATGCAGACCACGATGTCAGAGTTCTTGTTCCAGTTCTTGCTCGTCTACCTGGACGACCTCCTCGTCTACTCAAAGACCTTTGACGAGCACCTGGAACACCTCGACCGCCTGCTGGAACGTCTCATCAAGACAGGCCTCAAGATCCGTCCAGACAAGTGTCAGTTCCTTCGCCGCCAAGTCACCTATTTGGGCCACACAATTTCGGCAGAGGGCATCAGCTGTGAAGCCGGCAAAGTCGACGCCGTGGTCAACTGGCCTACGCCCACGACCACAACTGAAGTCCGCAGCTTCCTCGGGTTCGCAAGCTATTACCGACGCTTCATTGCCAAGTTTTCGAAGCTCGCGGGTCCTCTGCACGACCTGGTGGCAGAGGCCGAAAAAGGCACCAAGAAGAAGAAGAAAACAGACCTGAGGCACCTCTGGCAAGACACTCATCAAGCCACTTTCGACGCCATGAAGCGAGCCCTGACCTCGGCCCCAGTCCTT
This sequence comes from Littorina saxatilis, assembly GCF_037325665.1. Classification (NCBI taxonomy): domain Eukaryota; kingdom Metazoa; phylum Mollusca; class Gastropoda; order Littorinimorpha; family Littorinidae; genus Littorina; species Littorina saxatilis. The sequence goes on from NW_027128201.1 coordinate 20,200, forward strand.
GCCTACGCTGACTTCAAGCAGCCTTTCATCCTGGAGACAGACGCCAGCCACGACGGACTTAGCGCCATCCTCTCCCAAGAACAGGAAGGACGACGCAGAGTCATCGCCTACGCGAGTCGACGATTGCGGCCGACAGAGAAAAACCAGGCTGCATACAGCAGCATGAAGCTGGAATTCCTGGCAATAAAATGGGCAATCTCCGAAAAATTCAGACACTACCTGCTGGGGGCAACATTTACCGTCCTCACGGACAACAATCCATTGGTCCACTACAAAACGGCCCCCCTCGGAGCTCTGGAGCAGCGCTGGGCAGCCCAACTGGCTCAGTTCAACTTTACGATCAAATACCAGCCAGGGAAAACAAACCCCGCTGACGCCCTCTCCAGGATGCCCCCGTCTTTTCCCTCTCCCACGACGTCCACCTCTCTCCCCCCTGAACTGGCAGCAGCGCAGCAAGTCTGCTGCGAAAGACAGTCCACCGTCAACCCAGACGTGTCTCCTGCTTTCAACCATCCAGACACAAAAGCAGAGCCCGAGACAATCTTCCCTCGGCTGTCGTCCACAGAACTACAACGGCTTCAGAGGGAAGACAGCACCATCGGGCCTGTTTTAACGACCTGGCCCACCAAACCTGCCACAGACCAAGACCGTCAGCTGCGCAGCCTTGTACAACAGCACGACCGTCTCTATCTGAGAGATGGCGTCCTCTATAGAAAGGTTACTGACTCCATCCACGGACCCCAGTTCCAGCTCGTCCTGCCGTCAACACTCCGTCCAGATGTCCTAGCCATGCTACACGACAACATGGGTCATCAGGGCTACGACAGAACCATGCAACTTCTTCGGTCCCGGGTCTACTGGCCAGCAATGTACAGCCAGGTGAAGCAGTACCTCGACAACTGTCAGCGCTGCTGTATGGGTCGTCTCCCCTCGACGACCCACACCACTTCTACGCCTCTGCTGGCCAGCCGCCCTCTTCAGGTCCTCGCCGTGGACTTCACCAAGCTAGAAATCGCCAGCGACAACCGCGAGAACGTCCTCGTCCTCACTGATGTCTTCAGCAAGTTCACACAGGCGATTCCCACCAGGAATCAAGAAGCTGCGACGGTGGCGAAAGTCCTGGTCAACAACTGGTTCCAGCGCTTCGGGGTTCCGGAGCGAATCCACAGTGACCAGGGCAGAGACTTTGAATCCAAACTCATAAAGGAACTCTGCGACATGTACGGCATCAAAAAGAGTCGCACCACACCGTATCATCCGCAGGGCAACGGCCAGTGCGAACGGTTTAACGGGTCAATGCATGGGGCGGGGATATAGCTCAGTTGGTAGCGCGCTGGATTTGTATTCAGTTGGCCGCTGTCAGCGTGAGTTCGATCCCAGGTTCGGCGGAAATTTATTTCACAGAGTCAACTTTGTGTGCAGACTCTCTTCGGTGTCCGAACCTCCCCCCGTGTACACTACATTTTTCATTTTTCATTTTCATTTTCATTTTTTCATTTTCATTACTTTATTGTCCCATCGCTGGGAAATTCGGGTCGCTTCCTCCCAGTGGAAAGCTAGCAGCAACGGAGTCGCGCTACCCAGATGTCTGCGTGTTTAGGTGTATTCAGCCACCTGCACTTATGGCAGAATGTCTTTTACGTGCCATTGTGGTGACACGGGGGTGGGACATGGCTTCCGTCTCTGGGTCTGCACATAAAGTTGACCCGTGTCCGTCCCGGCCCGGATTCGAACCTGCGACCTTCCGATCACAAGTCCAATGCTCTACCAACTGAGCTACCGGGTGTGCACGTTAAAGATCCCACGATTGACAAAAGGGTCTTTCCTGGCAAAATTGCTTAGGCACAGTTAATAATTGTCCACCTATACCCGTGTGGCTTGGAATAACAGGCCGTGAAAGGTAAATATGCGCCGAAATGGCTGCAATCTACTGGCCGTATAAAATTTCATCTCACACGGCATCACTGCAGAGCGCCTAGAACTGTACCCACGGAATATGCGCGATATAAGACTCATTGATTGATTGATTGATTGATAACCTGTTACGCTCCCTGCACCACGAGCAGAAGACCAGGTGGCCCCTTCATCTCCCGGAGCTGGTCCAGGCCTACAACAACACACCCCATGCGTCCACGGGCTTCGCACCACACTTCCTGCTCTTCGGACAACAACCCAGGCTGCCCGTTGACGACATGTTGGGCTTCCCAGCCCCAGCAGCCAGCGGCACCATCGACTGGGTGCGGCAACATCGCCTGCGTTTGACAGAGGCTCATCAGAAGGCCTTTGACCACCTTCAACAGGCGGTGGTCAAGAGGACAGCGCTCACTGACAGACGCGCTGCAGACCACGGCCTCAACGTTGGTGACCACGTCTACCTGCGGAACCGGGTCCTAGGGCGCAACAAAATCCAGGACTATTGGAAGCCAGACATCTACAGGGTGACTTGCCGCGTCGCTGAACATCAGCTCGTCTACCTCGTCGCGCCTTTAGCTGGTGGCGCGGAGCGAGCGGTCAATAGAAAGGACTTGCTGCCAGCTTCCGAGACTCTTGACAATCAAGACGAAGATACACCGTCTTCGGCTACCTCGGTGTCGAGTGAAACAGACTCTGAGAGTGACAGTGATGACGAACACTGGATCACACTTCCAAGGCCCAGACCTGCGGCTCTTGCGGGTCCGGCTGTGGTTGCTGTGCCTCCTCCTGCACCTGTTGCTCAACCGGTACCAGCACCTCGCCGGTCACAACGAATTGCTTGCATGCAAGGTAACAATTAACTTGATTTTATTTTTTGAATGATCGTTTACTCGGTAGGCTGAATTTGAGTGATTCAGCTAATGAACAATGCTACTAGTACCCAATAAACATGCCAGAACTGGGCCATTGCTGGCTTTTTGCTGGCAAGTTTGGTAAAGCTGGCCATAAAAAAACCAACACTGGGCCAATTATGGTTTGCCAACAAAGGCCCAGTTATGGCTTGCCATCACTGGCCCATCTCTGGCATTCCAGTAATATTGTCGGCCAGTAAAATGCCTTAATTGGCCCACTGTTGGCCCGCCATTGATGGCCCAGTGCTTGTTTGCCAGCATTGGGCCATAGGTGGCGATTTGCTGGCAATTATAGGTGGGTTTTTGCTGGCACGCCAGCAGTGGGCCAATGCTGGATTATTGCTGGCAAGAAGATCTGCGACAGCACAGCGGTATGACTTTCTCTCTTGGAATGACGTAATGTACAAACAAATGTCGAAATATCTTGACGTCACTCGTGATGATGACGCATTGTCAACTAAATCCGGCCCGCGGTGGTTCTGCAGATGTCCGGTTATTTGTTTTGCATTCAACTTCAAGGAATTTCCAAAGAACCTTCTTCGATTTCAGTACGCGTCCGATCTCCTCCGGCTAGAAGCAAGCGTGGTGAGTTTCACAAACAGTTGTGTGAGCAGGTCGTCGCAACGGCGTTAGATCTAGTATCTTCTTGTTCTTTTCCTCCGTTGTCGGTCTTTTTTTCAACTTTCTTCTGCTGGACGTTTGAGTCAGTTCGCAAAATATAATAGACTTTAAGAAGTCGTCCTCTCTGTAAGAAAGAATCTGCGCGCGCGCGCGCGCGTGTGTGTGTGTGTGTGTGTGTGTGTGTGTGTGTGTGTGTGCGCGCCCGCGCGCGCGGTTGTGTGTGTGTGTGTGTGTGTGTGTGTGTGCGCGCCCGCGCGCGCGGTTGTGTGTGTGTGTGTGTGTGTGTGTGTGTGTGTGTGTGTGTGTGTGTGTGTGTGTGTGTGTGCCTTTTTCCTTTCTTTGTGTGATTGAGTTTGTTTTGTCTCTGTCAAAAGAAAAGCACCATAGGCATTACCATAAGCTTACTTGTAACCAAACAAATTGCATCTTGTGAATGTTGACATTGAGTATGTGTCTATTCACTCCAGGACAAAGATTTGTGCAAGTGTCTGACTGCCCAACTGGATAAGATGCAGCTCGCCTGGGTCTCAGTTCCTGAGAGAAACGCAAGAGAGCTGTCCGAGACAACGTAAGCTTCGCAGGTTAGATCAAAATACATATTCCTGTTGACCCCTTACTTCTGCTTGGCATTTTAGTCAGTTCAGAAAATATGATAGATTACAAGAAGTCGTCCTCTCTGTGAGAATGCCTCTGTGTGTGTATGTGTGTGTGTGTGTGTGTGTGTGTGTGTGTGTGTGTGTGTGTGTACCCCCGTTTCCACAGGTTTGGTTGCCTAAATCACCATAAGGCAACCATCCACACGTGGATGGCAACCTAAACTCTGGATGGCAACCTAATTGTGTGGATGGTCGCTTCATTTAACACCGTTAAATTGACTTTTTTGACGGAAAGAATGTCATAACAATGTTCAAAATGACATTCTTTCCGTCCTCTATAGGCGACGAAATAGGTCAAATTTTGTGCATTTTTTAGTGCAAAATTCTTCGATGCCGGAGCGAGTACTGCACCCAGTGCTGTTGTAGTGCAAGTGCACTAGAAAGGCACTGCACCCAGTGCCGCCTCTTAGGTAACCATCCACACTTTAGGTACGTGTGTGTGTGTGTGTGTGTGTGTGTGTGTGTGTGTGTGTGTGTGTGCGCGTGTGTGTGTGTGTGAGCGCGCGCGCGTGCGTGCGTGCGTGTGCTGTTTGCTTGCATGCCTGCGTGTATGCTTGCGTTTGTTTGGTTGTTTGGTTGTGTTTGTGTGTGTGTGAGTGTGTGTTTGTGTGTGTGTGTGTGTGTGTGTGTGTGTGTGTGTGTGTGTGTGTGTGTGTGTGTGTGTGTGTGATATGGAATAATGAATTAAAACCAACAAAACTCGTTTGCTTTCATGTTTCAAGAGGTGAACGGCAGGAGGACTTGAGAGTTTCAATGGCTTACCGTAGGCTACGACGTCAGGACAAAGAAAAGAAGCGTTATCTCAACGTTGCGGATGCGAACAGAGAAATGACAGAATCAAGACAATCCTACGGAGGTTTACTGGGAAGTGAACAAGAAACATTCCTGCCTTTGGTCATCATGTCTCGAGTGTGAAATTTAGAACGCTGTAAAAATAAAATAAAACAGTGAGCAACTGAAAACAAAGCGTACGTTTCTGTAATGTTTCGGTAATGAGTCGTTGTTGTTTGGAAGCTTTACATTTGTTTTGTTTTTAATATATATTACTGTATTGTTGTTGTGCCCGCTATAACTGCGTTGATGACGATATTCTGTCAAAACCACTGCCTTTACTTGCCAGATAAGTTACACGACAAATGTGATTAGCATTTCAATTGCATTTTACTGATGAATTTGATAATTACGCATATGCATATTGCTAATGTACAGCTTGACAGCATTGCCCTTTGCTTTATTTGCGCACGTCTTGCCGCCAGCATGGGTTGAAAAGTCCATTGATGTGCTGTGTTTTGTTATTGTTATTACATTCACAGTAAAAAATGACAAAACAAAGCATATTTATAGACTTCTAACAACCATCTATGGGCTAACAAGACTGTGCAGATCGAGTACACGAATAGAGCCGTCATTCTATCCGAATCAGTGGTATTGGTATATTTCCTGCAACTTATTGGCATTTTGCTGGCAATGGTAAAGACAGAAATATGGCATTTTGCCGGGCCACAACTGGCCCGGTAATTTCAGCAGGTAAAGGGCCATTAACGGAAAATATATGGAAAAAAGTTTTTTTGATATGGAACTAAAAACCTGCAAAATGCTGGCAAAATGCTGGCGAAATGCTGGCAAAATGCTGGGTTTTTGATGGCAAGCCATCAATAAGCCATCAAATAAATGATGGGTTTTTGCTGGCAAAATTCTGGCAAAATTCTGGCAAGCCATCAAAAAGCCATCAAATAAATGATGGGTTTTTGCTGGCAAAATTCTGGCAAAATGATGGCAAAATGATGGCAAGCCATCAAAAAGCCATCAAATAAATGATGGGTTTTTGCTGGAAAATTGCTGGCAAATTGCTGGCAAAATGATGGCAAGCCATCAAAAAGCCAGCAAATAAATGATGGGTTTTTGTTGGCAAAGTGCTGGCTTGCCAGTGATGGCCCATCAATTTGCCAATGTGCATACGGGTAATATGCCAGCATTGGGCCATAAGTGGGCCTTTGATGGCAGTAGTTCTGGCAACTGGCATTGCCATCAAAACGCCAGCAATGGCCCAGTTCTGGCATGTTTATTGGGTACTAGCATTCAACTGGGCTAAATAATGTTTTGCACATAAAACTCGCGAGTGTATCGTAACCCATGTGTATCGTTGCGATTTTTTTCCCGTTTTCATCACATATTATTTCTGGAGATCAGTAAGGTCTGAGTAGTAGTCGGTTAAAAGTCCAAAGTTAAGCCCTCAGTGCCATTGGCCCGTAAAGCTACCTATTTACGATTTAGGCGCAGAAACCCCTACAATTGATGAACGGGAATTATGGTTGACACCTATATTTTGGGTAATGAACTCGTATGTAACTCATGACGTGGTAATATAGTAAGATGCCTTTACTGTAAAGCCGTGAGCGAGAGTTTTTGTGAGTTTTAAGCTTGTGCATACAAGAGCGCACATTGAAAGAGAAACCCTATATTATCAACTAAACGGGTTGGTGGGGATGAAGGTTGCATTTTTGTATGGTAGTGTTGACATTGTGTTACTTTTTCTCAGTGGAGAAAATTGACTGTCAAGATGACTGAACCATATGTCTAAGTCATCTCATTCCCATTTTGTATTGCCATGGTTTGATAAATGTAGCAATGTTTTCCCATGAAATTCCTGATTGTTTGCACTTTTATGTTTTTGACGCAGTACTTTGATCATATGTGAGACACTTTGTAAAATGCAGGCCTCACTTTTGATTTAGCAAAGCTGGTACTGATCACGAGAACATGTTTTTGTAACTGTCGATTTTCTCAGTAACATATGTGAAAGTCATAGGCAAAGTTTTCGCAATTTTTCTCTTTTTGGATAATCTAAGATGGTTTGATAAATTCAGCCCTTAGGCTTTCCTGTTTTTCTTAAAATCAGCGCGGCCGCTGATATGTAAAAGAGTTGGGGGGGATGTAGCCAAGTGCACTTCGCTGCCCTGAACACTCTAATCATCGCATAGCGAAACAGCCTTGTGTACAGTACAAACGGGATACCCACCCCATAGCAGACGATACGATGCTGCGCGCGCACTATTGACCGGCGCAAATTTTAATAAAATACCTTTCTTTATATATCTACCTAACTTCTATCTTTCAAAGTCCCTTTTATCTTTGATACGATCCTAATTATATTTAGGTTTGCATAGAAGTCACTGATTAGGCTGGATGGCTGCATATTATTGTGTTATTTACGATAATGCTTCGAACTGACCAAAGCGTCACTCTGACCTTGACCGGTTTTCATGTATCGTCGAGAGAAATTGATTCTCACAAACTCATCTTTGTCTTTTCAATCATTGTTTTGTCATTTTTGTATCACTATTACATATCCCGTACCTATATATGTTGCATATGATTTTAGTTTGTTTATAAGGATTTGGTTGTAATGAGTGATGCTTGGTTTCTCTGCAAAGATTGCTAATTTATGCAGACAGGTACTCGCGCAGGAATTTAGCCGATTCCATTTACTTTCGGACTTTACCGCTTCGTACTAAGTCAATGTATAATTTTCCCCCAAGTAACGCATATCATGATGTTTGTCTAGGGTTCTTCTTTTTATCTGTATGATTTATGAGTTTGTCCATTATTCCAGTTTAGAGAGTTTTGTAATTTTCCGCACTGAAGTTGGTTCAGTGCCTTCACTAGGACCATTGTTTTTGCATCCTACTAAATAAATATAAGTTTTTACGAAATGTGATCTATTGCAATGGAAAGCTAAAGGTCGTAGCTTTAATTTGATGTATTGTTTGTTAGGATTGGTTATGTATTTGTTTAAATAACGTAGGGTAAAGCAAGTGTAAGAAACACAGATTCCGTGTTTCTGGCCGTATTCAGTCCGATTTTCATCACCGCCGGACGGTGCTTTCTGTGCAGTCCGCGCCGGGGCTATAAGTATAAGCCGGACACCGGCATAAGATGCATTCGCTCCTAGCAGCTGAACACGACACTACACTTGCTTTGCTGTCTACGGGTTTCGCCTTCGGCCTCTACGTTTCCTTGCATTGTTTTCTTGAATAAAAAGTTGAAACAAGACGCTTGGACTTGGGCTTCGTGTATCTACTACCCCTTCCACTCCTCCACTACAAGGGAAAAAGAAGAGGATGAAGAAGACTTGGAGCGCCAGAAATTTGAGAAGAGTGGGTCAGGTCACAATAATATTAAATGCACAGAAGACACACACGCAAAGTTAATACATTTTCTAATCGGCGAAAATGGCTCTAAATTACATAAAGATTGGGCCATAATCGATAAGTCGAAGCAAGGACACAAAACACGAGAGAAATTACGAAGAACAATTGGTCAGGCAGCATTTGTCTCATGACAGTGTCAAATGAACATAATGAATAAAATGTAGAGACTCATGTATGGAACGCGAAATTTTTTTTCACACGTCAGTTGCGGGCTTTCAATCCCGAAGGCTGGTTCCGAGTAACTACGAACGTAATCGGAAGTTCCGATGTTTACCAAGTCAAAGAGCCGAGTCGAACACTATCCTTGCGTCATCCAGGGAGATACTGTACAGATCTCTGCGTCATCTTTGACTTTGCAAGCAGCTTCGGAGATTTCAAAACAACGTTTTTGCCCCAAAAAAGATTGTGGGCTCTTTTTTTTTCCTCCTCAAGTTATTTTGGACGTTGAGCGTGGTTTGTCAGAAGTTACAAAATGGCAGTCCAAGGCAAGGAGCGAAGGTGATCAATTCGGAAAGAATCTCCAATGATGTTTGCTAATGCGAGAGAATTGGGACGGGCGAACCATTGCATATTAACCAGAGGTAAGTTTCCATGTTTCGTTTTATACTTAGAGTGGGTCTTTGCGAGTATGTGTTGCAACATGTGTCACTCCGCTCACTGTCACTGACAGTCACTGACTGACTGAGTGTCAGTCTCTGACAACAACATTGGATGCATGTACCTGTACGTGTATGTATGTATCCTTGCCTTACGTCAGGTACGAAGATAGTTGCCCTGTACAGGGATTTCCTCATTAATGTGGAGAAGAAGAAGAGTACCACTGCCATGTTTTTGCAACCTCTTTTTGACCCAATTCGAGATGCATGAGTCATAATATTTTAAAAATCCTTTTTTTTAAGATTGAATCCAACTTCCAAGACAGTGAATAAAAAATCAAAGCTAGTGCTGGTCAAATGTTTTAATGCTAGAATTAAAAATAGATAACCTTCTCGGAATATAATTGCAAGCAGGTTGGAGGCTAGTTCAAGAATCAAATTGCTGACTTACCCAGGCTGGCTGGTTACAGTGCGTTTCTTTGAAAGGCAATCAATGGTTCTACTGCTCTGCTAGTACTCACCATTTTGAAAGTGATGTTCCCATGATTGGTACTTCATCTATTATTTTATTGCAGGTCTCCTCTCAGCTGAAAAAGCCAACCGATTGCTGCATGGCCAGCGACGAATCAGGTAAAAGGTTTTATTATACATGTACAACTGTCAGTGTCAGTGTTATGACATACAGTGTGTTTTTTCCTTCCCCTCTCTCTCATTCTCAAGTTCTGGTCAGAATAACTCATGTGGAGGTGTGCGTGTGTGACTGTGAGCAAGACTGTGAGAGAGTGGTGGTTTGTTTTTGAGTCACTTGAGAAAATGTGACTCTATGTAATCGGTCAGTGTTAGTCTGTCCGGCCGGCCGTCCGGCCGGCCGTCCGTAGACACCACCTTAACGTTGGACTTTTCTCGGAAACTATCAAAGCGATCGGGCTCATAGTTTGTTTAGTCGTGACCTCCAATGACCTCTACACTTTAACGATGGTTTCGTTGACCTTTGACCTTTTTCAAGGTCACAGGTCAGCGTCAAAGGAAAAATTAGACATTTTATATCTTTGACAAAGTTCATCGGATGTGATTGAAACTTTGTAGGATTATTCTTTACATCAAAGTATTTAAATCTGTAGTCTTTTACGAACGTTATCAGAAAAACAAGGGAGATAACTAGCCTTTTCTGTTCGGCAACACACAACTTAACGTTGGGCTTTTCTCGGAAACTATAAAAGCGATCGGGCTCATATTTTGTTTAGTCGTGACCTCCAATGACCTCTACACTTTAACAATGGTTTCGTTGACCTTTGACCTTTTTCAAGGTCACAGGTCAGCGTCAAAGGAAAAATTAGACATTTTATATCTTTGACAAAGTTCATCGGATGTGATTGAAACTTTGTAGGATTATTCTTTACATCAAAGTGTTTACATCTGTAGCCTTTTACGAACGTTATCAGAAAAACAAGGGAGATAACTAGCCTTTTCTGTTCGGCAACACACAACTTAACGTTGGGCTTTTCTCGGAAACTATAAAAGTGACCGGGCTCAAATTTTATGTGAACGTGACTCATTGTGTTGTGAATAGCAATTTCTTCCTGTCCATCTGATGCCTCATATAATATTCAGAACTGCGAAAGTGACTCGATCGAGCGTTTGCTCTTCTTGTTATTATTCAGGTTCAGGGATAATAATAAAATAATGAACACCTACTGACTTAGACTCCAAACCGCAAGCTCTTAGCCTAATTTTACCAGTATGGTGATCACTTCCTCCCGTATTGGAACCATTACTAATATACTAGAAGCGCATGACTTTCAGTGTGTATGTTTGATTAAAACAAAATGCATTGCAATAAACATTGTCACTGCCAGGATATAATTATCTCAATGAAACTGTGTGTCAAGTTCTATTATTATTTTCCTTTTTTGAGTATGTATAACATGTATATTATGCATGTGTGTAGAGCACAGAGAGCGTAAAACTTTAAAAGGAAAATAATAATAGAACTTGACACACATGATTCCTACGATAATGTAGGACAGTGGCATTGATATCTTTCTAGAATAATATGTCGTTTTACATTCAGTGAAATTTTGACTGAATTAGTGAACTGAATGTATTCAAATATGGTGACAGACATGTATACAATGTAGACAAGTTAAAGTTGTATGTGTGTACATCACCACATGTTCTGTAGCTTACAAGTTACATTGAAAACAGCCTTGACTATAAATTATAATGGAAATCCACTTCATCACTGTCTTTGGGGTTCCAACAAAAATCAGACGCAGTAGGGGGGGGGGGGGGGGGGGGAGTCGGGGGATTTTATTTGAACTTGTCTTCCAGGGAAAAAGAATGTTTAAGCTCTTGGCATTTATGTGGGTTTAGTGTGTGTATGTGTGTCAGTTACAAACAGTACACAACTTATTCCTTTATACTCATACTTAGACTTGTTCTTGTCGTTGTGTTTAAGATCCGTTCCTTTCTCATTCATTTGTCAGTAGTGACTGAAGATGACGAAGACCTGGCCAGTGAATGTGGATGAAAAGCAGTGCTATCCAAGTCCAGCTATGATCGATGGGGAAACTACAGCAACAGCCGCAGAGGATCACCGGACAAAAATAACTGTTTGCCAGTATTGTAAATGTCCACTCAGTATTGGTTGTATTGAGCATTACAACTTGTTGCTATTGTACATTTTTGTCAATGTTTTAAAGGCCCGCTACGCCTCACAGGGCCGGACTAGGCTAAGAGGAGGGGGGGGGGGGTTGCCAGTGGTGGTCCAGGGGGATGTTCCCCTTGGCGGGGTCAAGGGGCAGAGCCCCTATATTGTGGGGGTCAGGGGGCAAAGCCCCCCGAAGCTGATGGGTAGGTCATATTCTGAGATAGGGAAATGGTCGCTCCTTGCATGAAACGGCATAAAATAAACAATCATAAAAAATGTTTTAAATAAGTGAGGTACATGTTTAGGCTGGGGGGGGGGGGGGGGGGTTGCGCAACCCCCATAACCCCCCCCCCGGTAGTCCGGCCCTGCCTCATTTAAAAAGTTGTCCTATCGTTTTGAACTGAGCGCTGTCATTGTCCCATAAGAACTCCATTCCTTTGGACGGTGCAATATTCTATATTTTTCTCTCAAGATACACATTTTCAAAAAGAGACCGAGCGCTGAACTGAAGTTGTGGAGTGCGGATCTTGCGTTTTGGGGAATTCCAAACCGTTTGTGATATGAGCTGTTTGGGTACACCTGTCTGCAGCACATTCAAGTTAGGAGTACGGGAGACAACTCCAACTGACCATAAATCTTGCGTCTGCTTTTGTTTTCAGTTCAAGACATTTTGACGAAGCGCATTGAATTATGCCACCGAAATAAAACTAAGGCCTGTCCACTTACAAAAACTGCTGGGTCAAAGTTCAGTAAATCTTACATTTTCTTAAAGGTACTGAACTTGTCAAATCCAGGTGCACAGAGCCCCTGGGGCTTTTGGTCATACCTCAGGCAGCTATCCGTTAGAAGAACTACCAAGTTTCATTGACTTGCACCCAAAGAGTCAAGAACTGCGATTTTTTTACGAATTAATTTCGTACTCAGACCCGGCTGGTCTTGACCTATTTTTGGATCTAAATTTAGATCAGGTAGATCACCACATCATGCACAAAAAGACACGTCACTAGCAAACTATGTCAGACGTCATCATGAGTTTGTGTAAAACAAAATGGAGGCCGGAATCACTCAGTTGAATCGAACTCCGACCAAACACCACGTAATAACTAGGTTAATTTATGCACTCGCGTGAACAAGAAACTGTCGAGCTTCACAGATGTCGTCGTTGGGTAGTTTTGGGTTTGTTTTACTACCATAGGAGGATTTTTGAACTGTAAATGCACTCAGCTGCAACAAAAACGCAAAACGAAGGCTGTGAGCTGCACTGTGCCTTTAAGGAAATGTGCGGCAGTAAAATTGAATTCGGAAAATACATGGAATAACCTGGTTTTCTGCATAAAAATAAATAAAACAATTGTGAATACTTCTTCTGCGTTCGTGGGCTGAAACTCCCATGTACACTCGTGTTTTTGCACGAGTGGATTTTTACGTGTATGATCCTTTTTACCCCGCCATTTAGGCAGCCATACGCCTCTTTCGGAGAATTGTGAATACTGATCGACGTAGAGTGCCATTGGAAACAGTCGTTACATTGGATTTCTAGGAAACAGCGACATCATACATCAGAAATTCCTAATATTTGGCACAAAGATGCACATGTATCAATCTACAATCATATAGAACGATTTTTGACAACAGACTACAGTTGAATTTTGATATCTTTTGTCATGAGGATGAACGAATTTCTTACTGCATATTCATTACAATAATTAATTTAAATTCAACTGTAGTTTTTAACAAAAAACACGTTCTTTATGATTGTAGATATAATACATGTGTATCCTTAAATATTATGAATTTCTGATGTATGATGTTGCTGTAAAACTGTTTTCTAGAAATCCCATATGGCGCTGTTAATGCTAGATGCCATAGCAACAGCAGTCTATATCCATCCACAATGTTTTCATTCATTTTAATAAGTCACTTCAAGAATTAACCAGAAAACCAAGTTATTCCTTGACTATTCTTCAAGTTTAAAGGCACAATGCAGCTCACAGCCTTAGTTTTGCGTTTTTGTTGCAGCTGAGTGCATTTACAGTTCAAAAATCCTCCTATGGTAGTAAAACAAACCCAAAACTACCCAACGACGACATCTGTGAAGCTCGACAGTTTCTTGTTCACGCGTTCGAGTGCATAAATTAACCTAGTTATTACGTGGTGTTTGGTCCGAGTTCGATTCAAATGAGTGATTCCGGCCTCCATTTTGTTTTACACAAACTCATGATGATGTCTGACATAGTTTGCAGTGACGTGTCTTTTTGTGCATGATGTGGTGATCTACCTGATCTAAATTTAGATCCAAAAATAGGTCAAGACCAGCCGGGACAGAGTCCGAAATTAATTCGTAAAAAAATCGCAGTTCTTGACTCTTTGGGTGCAAGTCAATGAAACTTGGTAGTTCTTCTAACGGATAGCTGCCTGAGGTATGACCAAAAGCCCCAGGGGATCCGTGCACCTGGATTTGACAAGTTCAGTACCTTTAAGTTTGGTAATTTTACTGCCGCACATTGCCTTAAGTCATAAATAAAGGGTTCCAGTAACATACCATTCTTCTTTATTGATTATGAACTTTGGAAGGTTAGATTTTGGAATCAGTTTTTTTAAATATTTCCTTGATGTGTTGTAATAAGATCAACCGTCTGCTTGGACATATACTAAAGATCCACTACCTGGCTGCTGTCTGCGGAAAATCGATTAATTCATAGACAAATATGCCTTACAGGGAAGCAGCTAGCCAGTTGACTGTACATGTGTTTGTGTAAAGGTGTTCTTATTGCATGTTCAAGCCAGGACAGATGGTGACCTGAGACATTTACACATTACACATGTATGCAGGACTGCTACTTAAAGCTTAGTGTGATGATATATTTGTTTGACTGATTATGGGCATTAAAATAAAACTGCAAAAAGAATACTTACACTTGAGATCTGATTTTGTGCGTGTCTGTGTGTGTGTGCGCATGAGGGTGTGTGTGGGCCATTTGACATACTTGCAGAAGAAACCAACAGAGGTAACTGATAAACTGCATTTATTAACACAAAGAGGTAAACAAAGTGAGTTCACACATTTCACAAAAGTAAGAAAAGGCAGTCTCACATGTGTGATAGTCTAGGAATACCAATGCATTCACAATATTTAGTACTCACATGAATGGCCCAAGAAAACTATAGGCTGAGAATGCAAGTTCTAATTTGGCACATTTGTACATGTAGCTGCATCCACTAGACATATATCCATCTTACAATAAAAAACAACAACTAGTGGTTAGGACATGGGCCTGAAAATCTCAAGGTCCTAGGTTCGAATCTCTGCTTAGTTGAAATAAAAATGCTCAATCGAGAGAGAGCAACCGTAAAGTTAACAGCGTAAAAGTAAAGCGTTGAATGCAGCTGTAAAGGTCATGCCAGCAGTGTGGGTCAGTTCTGGTAGCTCTGTCAGCACAGAATGGACTGAATCTGATCATCATCCTCAGCAAAGCCAGGCACCACTCTGCAAGCTGCCTGCACGTCATATCTCGGCACCTCACTTCCTAAAAAATAAAGAAAATGTATTACTGAGCACATTCAGACTTTGCTGTGCGCTGATGGGGATATGTTTTGGGTATTGAGAAGAGGGTGTGTGGTGGGGGTGCCGGAAGGTAGGTAGGAAGTAATACATGTACTTGTTCTTCACACAATCAGTGGGATGGAGAATGGTGTGGGTGATACTGACAGTGACAACTATTAACTAAACTGTAAACATTGTTCTGTAATATTACAGGTGCCATCATTCCTTCCTGTGAAAACCATTTATTTATATACTTTCATCATTAAAATTAAAAAGAATCTTTCATCATTAAAATTAAAAAGACTTCCTCACAAGAACCTTTCTAACGACATGATATCTTGTTATGCTGCTGATGTGAGCGGTTTTTCTGGAAGTGGAATGTGATGGAAATTTACTATTCTTTTAATTGACAGCATGAGCCCTCATCCCACACACATTCCCTAGTTTTGTTGAGAAATGTGATGTGAAGTCATTCAGAAAATTCTAACACTGCGCAGGGGCAGTCAGGGTGTTGATACGTTTTACTATATTATATAACTCTTATTCCATGTAAAAATTTAAAAAAAAAAACTATAAAAAAACTGGCCAGATCTGTGATTGTGAGCCAAGGAAAGGACTGACTGTATTTATAATAATTCCAGAAATGAGTAAATCTTTCATTCTAGCTATTTCATGTTTTATTTTCTTGCATCACAATAGTTCAAATCAATGTTCATACAAACAGCATAATGTACTTTATGAGTATAGGGTTGCAACAAACTTTAAAGGTCCTCGTCTACATTTTCTGACAGAAATTGAGATTTGACCGCTAAAATGTTTAATCCATTCACTAACACTTTCAAAAAAACACCCCCCTCCGATCAGAAAGGACGGAGCAAGTGTAGCCGTTTGAAAATTCATTGATGTATTCCATTGTAGTAGGATATCCTTATTTGGAACATAATCGTAGTAGGATATCCTTATTTGGAACATAATGTAAAGCGGAAGTTTTCAAAGTGCTCAACCACCCAGAATTCCTAGCGGTGAGCAGCCGCTGGCTTGACGAAAGTTCTCTGGTAAGTTCTTTTTATCAATTATGCAATACATTCTTGTCGTATAAGACTTTTAAGTGGCTGCAAACAAGGCTTCATTATGCAACAAAACAGTTTCAAGCAATGTGTTTGCTCTGTTCACGTACTGTGTTCGTCATTCGTAGGTTTTAAATCTTAGCCGAGTTGACGCATTTCAGGGAACCTCTCAAAAGTCAGATTTACGCTTTCAGCATTGCACATTACGGTACTTTGTTTTATGGCGGTTTACAAAGAGGCTCTGCTTAATGATTCGGTTCAGGAATTAAGGAGTCATCATAAAAATAAAGCAAAAGCATAGGTCTAACGCTAACTGAATGTTTCGAGAGGCACAGTTCCGACACGGTGGCACACGTACACTGACAATGAAATCTAAAACGCTTGCAATCGATCTAAATGTGTATTTCTGCACACACAAAACATTTCGACTACAAAATAAGGATCGGAATAAAAAAAAAAAGGTATTTTCCAACAAGAGTCCTTGATTTGTGTGCTTTCATTTATAATGAGTTTACGCCGGTAGACTACTACCCGCAACATCGATGTCAGAATCGCCATTGATTTTCCTGCAAGACTGACTAACAACTACAGATCTAACTGAATCAGTTGAATCAGAGATCTAGATTCTCCGGTCGAATCTTAGAATGCAGCTGGTTTTTATTTTTGCATTTCTTAGGTCTATATGTGTGTGCCGTATGTGTGTAAAATGTGCGTGTTTGTGTGTATGTGTAAAATGTGCGTGCGTATGTCTGTAGATGTGTGTGTTTGTGCGTGTGTGTGTGTGTGCATGTGTGTGTACGTAGATGCGTGTGTCAGTGTGTGTGTGTGTGTGTGACATTCACGTGGTAGTACGAGTGATTGAGTGAATCGGAGTATCTGTACGTGTTTGTTTTCTTATACCTGATCATGTTTTCTTATACCTGATCATGTTTTAGACGATTCATGTATGCATTTATAGTTCTTAAAAATGCCAAACGTGTAACTCATTATACATTTGCCCCTTATGGCATAAATAAACTAACACTGTACTGTATTGCATGGTAGGTATAAGCCACGTATTTTATTCAGTTATGATTCATGTCCGTCAAGTATAACCGTTTGTCCATGTCTTTTAACAGTTTTGTTTTGTTGTTTCTTTTTTTCTGCAAAAGCTGTCCATTTCGATACTCAGGTCGAACAAAGTACGCTTATCTCATGTCTCAACTCTGAGCTAAACATCGTCTCCACCGGTCAGAAGAGGCAGGGCAGGGCCAGCAGGTGCGGCAGTGTTACATTGTTTGTCAGGAATCAAGGACAGTCCGCATGCGGACAGCAACTCAAGAAGCTGCCGCCAAGAGTTATCGGGAAGAAAGATCCAGTCTCTTAGTCTTACAGTGAGTTTGTGTAGTTACAAATGTAATGGTTTGAAGATTTCTTCTCTCTGTTATTGCTTGAGTGCTTATGTTGATCTCAGTTATTCAAGTATGGGCTGTATATTGTAAATGCGTGTGTGTGCATATGAGAGAGAGAGAGAGAGAGAGAGAGAGAGAGAGAAAGAGAGAGAAAGAGAGAGAGAGAGACAGAGAGACAGACAGAGAGAGAGAGAGAGAGGGGGGGGGGGGCGGTGGTGACACACTATACTTCTGTTTGCTGTTTAAAAGGATACTTACAAAATCGACAATCCCATCAATCAGTCGAGACACAATTTATTAACAACAGAATTTTAATTATATACCAACTTATTTAATGCATACACTCTTACATATGTATACATCTGAATGCATAAAGCACACACACACAAACATGTACAAAGTACCCCCCCCCCCAAAAAAAAAAAAAAAAAAAACAAGAAAAAAAAAAACCATGCCACCCATTAAAATGCTGATAACTCATGAATTGCTTATGCAACTTACTTCAAATTTGGTGTACATTGGCCTGAGATATGGGATGATAATTCCACAAAGTTTCATGAATGCCGGTCAAGTGCGCATGGCTTATAATTATATCTATATGCCGCTGGTTTCATAATACTACATCTACTAAAACAGATAAAATGGATAAAAATTTGAATGCATCACATTATTTCATGACAATAGGACTTTTAACTGTGTTGGTCAGAACATGATTAACGAGATGACCGCGGGGGAGCTAGCTGGTCCTGTCCATTGCTGAGCGGCTCGCTCCCATCCCCGGTTTTGGGCATGGCCTGCAGAGGATCCTTCCCAGAGGAGCCTACTTCAAGTGCAGCCACATGTCCTTCCAGGTGTGTTTGTCACCACTACCAAGATAGGTGAAGGGAGGTTGATAACCACCCGTCAAAGACCTGTAATTACAAAAATAGTACTTAAAAATCTGAAACAGTTTCAAAACTGTTAGCACACTGCTGTTAATCGCCATAAGTTGTGCATGACTCGACTATGATGTGCCGTAATTATGCATTAAAATTATGATGAAAAAACAACAACTTGAAAAGTGATGGGCGTGTCAGGATAGGGCGGATAATCGTTATATGAAATCTTTAGAAATGTGTCCTGTTTCAGTTATTAATCTTTAAATGTTATAACAACATCCTGGAAATTCACTTCGTAATACTAAAGTAGAAATGGCCCAGTCAGGCTGATTTTTTGGCAAATACAGGTTGACCTTAAAAAAATGCAACCCTCAAAAATGTTAATAACTTCTACATCTGTTGACCAAATCACTTTATATTTGGGGGACATAAACTTAAGCCTATGCATGACCCTTCCACATCTTGGCAACTTTTTTTTTTGAAATAGCACAAAAGTCTGACCATTTCATCTACAAAATTGCCCCTTTGTGAAAGTGTCACGGTAGCTGAAGTTTATGTCACCCAAATATAAAGTGATTCGGTCAACAGATGTAGAAGTTATTAGCATTTTTGAGGGTTGCATTTTTGGGGGGTCACCTGTCACCCAGTCTTCTTCAAATTGGCAAAACAACACTGCTAGGCACAACAGCTGAAACAAACCAATTTATGTGAGCAAAAAATGAGTTGTTCTTCAATTTGAGATAATAAAAAAAATAAAAAAACAGGGTCACTCTTGCTCACACAATCAAATCTGCATCCAAATCAGTATGTGTTGTTCACATATCTTGTCTAACATGGACGCTATGGCATGCTGAGCGGTGTAGGTGTCAATACTCTCAGCAGGCATAAAAGGCAGTTTTGAAGCCATTTTAGCGGGTAATAAGACAAAGAATGGTACATTTGAGTAACTCGCAAACGCATTGCCTTCAAACTTTCGGAGATTTGTGTTAACACATGTCGTAAAGTACACACGAAATCTCAAGTCATGTGAGGTATTAGTTCTGCTGTTATGCGACATCCCAGAAAGAGTTTTAAAAATAAAGATGTACCCTGTCCGATTGAACAGAATTTTTTTTAGAATTAGCATGCATTTAGAAAAATGAAAGCTTCAATTTACCCTTAAATTTAATACAGTTTCACCAATGGCTGTTCAAAGTGCACTTGTTTAAACGCACACACACATTTTTGGAAAATGCTTTTTCAAGAGCCATTGATCAGTTAAGCGTGTTGGCAGTGAGCTTTGCTATGCGTAGGCCGACATTTGCGCTCAGCGCTCTGAATGAGTCAACTTCTTAAAAAAACTACTTTCGCGTTGAAATCCTCATACCACCCATGTCTGATAAAATATGTACATGAAATTTGAGTATGTGGCGCATCTGTCATTGTTCTTGAAGATTTCAACAAATAAAATTTGTTCAATGATTCAGCTGTTTCTGACATGACAAATAACAGCAGACCTAATGTCTCAAATTACTTGAAATTCCGAAAGTACTTTACAACATGTGTTAGCACAACTCTCCGAAAGTTTGAAGGCAACGCGTTAGCGAGTTACTGTTAACCCGTGGTTTGTAAAAATGTAAAAACATTTTACAAATCACGTCGAACCTAAAACCGCGATTTGTAAAAATGTAAAAATATCGCATTCCACAAAGTAATGCATGCCTTTTATTTTTATTAATTTTTCTTGTTTAGAGCCTCGACGCTGAGTGGTGGGGGTGGTTTTAGTTCCACATCCCATGTTGGTGCAATCCCATTTTGCCACCGTCCCATTTTTTGCCCCATCCCATTTTTGCGACATTTCACAAGTCAAGCGTCGTTTTACAAACATGTCATAACAATAGCGCGACATCCCATTTTGACACCATATCCCATTTGGCCGCCATGCCGTTTCACCGCATTCCATTTTGCCCCCATCCCATTGTCGCGACATTTCACAAGCCAAGCGTCATTTTACTACCGTGTCATAACAATAGCGCGACATCCCATTTTGACACCATCCCATTTGGCCGCCATCCCATTTTTTATTTATTCTTCTTGCCAAGCCTCACTATACTACTATACTGCGTTATTCAACTAGGAAGACATGGGGCCCGGGTAGCTCAGGTGGTAGAGCACTAGACTTGTGATCGAAAGGTCGCTGGTTCGAATCCGGGCCGGGACGGACACGGGTCAACTTTATGTGCAGACCCAGAGACGGTATCCATCTCCCACCCCCGTGTCACCACAATGGCACGTTAAAGATCTTGGTCATTCTACCATAAGTGCAGATGGCTGATACCACCTAAACACGCATACATCAAAAGCCGTGAGGGCGTAAAAACTCGAATCGTATAAACCAATTCATGTCCAATATAGGCAATTAAGACCTGACGGACAATAAGCCCCTTATAAAAAAAGGAAGACATTCCGTTTACGCCAAATCCCATTTTTGCCACAATCCAAAATGTCACGAAATAGGGATGGCGGCGAAATGGGATGACGGCATGGCGACAAAATGGAATGTGGCGCTAGTGGTATGACACGGTGGTAAAATGACACTTGGCCTGTGAAATGTCGCGAAAATGGGATGGGGGCAAAATGGGATAACGGCGAAACGGGATTGCGCCAAAAGGGGATGTGGAGCTAATGGTACATGATATGGTGGTAAAATGACACTTGGCCTGTAAAATGTCGCGAAAATGGGATGGGGGCGAAATGGGCTAACGGCGAAACGGGATTGCGCCAAAATGGGATGTGGAGCTAATGGTACATGATATGGTGGTAAAATGACACTTGGCCTTAGAAATGTCGCCAAAATGGGATGGGGGCGAATTGGGATAACGGCGAAAGGGGACTAATAGATCCCTTGACTTTGGGGTAGTGCGACTCTGTCACTGCTAGCTTTCCACTGGGAGGAAGCGACCGGAATTTCCCAACGATGGGACCTCCGAGTAATGAAAATAAAAATAAAAAATAAAAATCTTAAAATTAACAGTAACAGAGTCGCGCTACCCCAAAAGTCAAGGGATTTCGTATTCGTCCCTTGACTTTGGAGTTGACAAGAAAATATCGGGCGCAAAAACGTGATTTGTAAAAATGTTTACCGTGATTTGTACAATTTTTTTGTCTCATTACCCGCTAATGCGGCTTTAAAAACTGCCTTTTATGCTTGCTGAGAGGATTGACACCTACACCGCTCAGCATGCCATAGCGTCCATGTTAGACAAGATATGTGAACAAAACTTACTGATTTGGATGCAAATTTGATTGTTTTGTCTAAGAACATGCTAAACATGTTTTGTTTTAGCAGTTCTGATTCGTTGTCAATTTTAACGCGGGAACCTTGATTTTGCGAATTTGATTTTGGGGTGTGTTTGTGTTGTAGGCTTCACTGTATCGACACTACGTCATGTAAACTCAATCTGTTTTCTGAATAAGTTAGGGGCATAAAAGGCCTTTCCAGTCATATAATTGGTTTTACGATAAACGGCCTCATCATAAAGATCTGCCCTCAAACGCATCTGTAAAAGTTTTTTATGACGAGTAGTGTAGAACAATCACCATCTTGCACATCTGATCGCAAGATTATGCATCCCCGAAACATTTTGCTATGTCTCCGGCGCATCAGTATCTGTCCGAAGTGTTTGAAAACAACTAATTACAACACACACACACCCCCTCCCAACCTCCACCACCACCCCACCCCCCCTCCCAACCTCCACCACCCCCCCCCCCTTCCCACCTCCACCATTCCCACCTCCACCACCACCACCCCCCCTTCCCACCCAAGAAAAAACAAGTCGCGTAAGGCGAAAATACAATATTTAGTCAAGTAGCTGTCGAACTCACAGAATGAAACTGAACGCAATGCCATTTTACTCGTAGCATCGTGAGGCCACCGCTCATGGCTAAGGCAGTGAAATTGACAAGAAGAGCGGGGTAGTAGTTGCGCTAAGAAGGATAGCACGCTTTTCTGTACCTCTCTTTGTTTTAACTTTCTGAGCGTGTTTTTAATCCAAACATATCATATCTATATGTTTTTGGAATCAGGAACCGACAAAGAATAAGATGAAAGTGTTTTTAAATTGATTTGGACAATTTAATTTTGATAATAATTTTTATATATTTAATTTTCAGAGCTTGTTTTTAATTCGAATATAACATATTTATATGTTTTTGGAATTAGCAAATGATGGAGAATAAAATAAACGTAAATTTGGATCGTTTTATAAATTTTTTTTTTTTTTAAATTTTCCGATTTTTAATGACCAAAGTCATTAATTATTTTTTAAGCCACCACGCTGAAATGCAATACCGAACCCCGGGCTTCGTCGAAGATTACTTGACCAAAATTTCAACCAATTTGGTTGAAAAATGAGGGCGTGACAGTGCCGCCTCAACTTTCACGAAAAGCCGGATATGACGTCATCAAAGACATTTATCAAAAAAATGAAAAAAACGTTCGGGGATTTCATACCCAGGAACTCTCATGTCAAATTTCATAAAGATCGGTCCAGTAGTTTAGTCTGAATCGCTCTACACACACACACAGACAGACACACACACACACACACACACACACACACACACACACACACACACACACACACACATACACCACGACCCTCGTCTCGATTCCCCCCTCTACGTTAAAATATTTAGTCAAAACTTGACTAAATATAAAAAGAAGAAAAGAATAAACACATTGATAAATACAAGGAGAAGGAAAGAATTAATTTCCTTTTTTTTTTCAATTGTTTTTGATAACAAATCTATTGCTTCTAGGTCATCATTATCAGGGCGATGATTAAACCAAAGCTTAGTCACGGAAATGCATATATGGACTAAAAATGACGTGTTTTTTCTTGCAGGACAATGGCTTGGACACTTATGACTTCATCCTGAATCGGCAGAGCAGCGATGTATTCTTACATGGATGCCATGGACGCCTTCCACCTAGCGGGCACGCAGATGGTTCACAAATCTACCCACTTGTATATTGCATACCTACCCCCTCACTCTCAACCATTGCTCCTTCAGTTCTGTAGTAAAACATAGAGCGATCATTTCTGAAAATATTGTAAGACATTAGCTTCTTTACTTCTGCAGCTGCATCAAAACACACACACACACACACACACACACACACACACACACACACACACACACACACACACACACACACTTGATACCGATGCCACATTTCAAGTAATCGGGCTGCATGTATATTTGTTGTCTTCTGACACGGCTATGCATGCTAAAGTCCACAATCAGAATGGCAGGAGCTATTGGAAAACCCGTTTTCTTTTTTTTGCATTTTACAGTAAATACATTTTTGTCTTTGATCTTCAGGCTTCCATAACAGTTCTCTAAATGTCTTGAGAATACGCCTGAAACGTTACATGAACCAAAACAACAACCGAAAAACAAACGCTGTGCATAGGGAACACAAATATCGAGGATAATCTGCTAATAATTTAGCAGGGAGTATCAGCCGGGACATTATTTATTATTCTGAATAGATCAACATTCATATATGCATCAAGTGTACTAATTGATCCTGCTAAATAGTTGTATTTGTTTGTGACTGATGCACTTTTTAATCACTTTGCACATGTATCACGTAAGACAAATCAAGGGAGGTAATTTTGCTCGGATTAGATGGTTCCTTCCCCTGATAACAAAAGCACACAAATTAATTTTCCCCCCCTTCTCGTATGTGCTATTCAGACGTTTTGTTGGTTTTTTGTTGAATATTGATGTGAAAGGTTCAGTCCTTCCCGAGTAAACTATTCGATTTACAGTCTCAGAACAGACCAGGCCTGAAAAGACCATCGCTAAACACATCAACTAATCAGCCTGGGTGCAGTTTGTGATTGTTTTTTATTGACTGATTTGTGAACGAACTCAAGCAGGAATCTGTGATGATAACACATCAAAATAAATTATCACTTTGCGCATGAAGCAGCCAGGTTGTCGAATCTAAGTCTTTGTTCATGTACAATCTTGTCTAAATCTGAGATGGTGAGCCAAAAGCTTTCATGGGAACGACTGTGCCTTTCTGTGTCTCTCAATTTTTACACCACTTGCTACTCATGATTGCATGACACTAAGAACAGGCAAGATGTGGATATCGTGGTTTTAATGATACATTCGGACATACAAATGGTTACCGCTGTTTTCTTAGATACGTGTGATCTCTCTTTTTCCCCTGGTCCTTTCTTTTTGATATTATTTAGCCTGAAGTTTGTTGCAACTATTGGTCCGCTTGCATTTGTTGTTGTAGTAATTGTGGATATGTTATTTAATTTGTCTGTGTTCCCTTATTATTTTGTCACTGTCAGCTTGATGAATAAAGGCTATGAGAAAAAAAATGTTACGCTTCACTATTAGCTATTATACTAAATATTTCTGATACCTTGACCAAATACGATGTTTATTTTTGCGTGTTCTCGTTTTTTCAGAGCGAACACACACACACACACACACACACACACACACACACACACACACACACACACACACACACACACACACACAGACAGTCTCTCTTTCTCTCTCTCTCTCTCTCTCTCTCTGTCTTTCTCTCTCTCTCCCACCCACACACACACACACGTACACGTATACACACACACACACACACACAGTTTCAATGTTAAAAACTTGAAACAGTATCCCTGTAGCATCGATGAAGGTTGTGTACAGGAACATCATAAAAGCTTGCTTACAAACGGACTCGCTGTAATCGAATAAAACAGCTTTCGAATAAAATAGCTTACCGTTGCTTGCTCAAACTGCGGCTTCCTTGTCCACATTCCTGGCGCACAGATCTGCAATGTGCAACGTTACTGTTGAATACACACAATTTATGTTGAAGTCAGAGGGCACAGACAGACATATCCCCCCCCCTTACACACACACACACACACACACACGCGCGCGCGCGACTGCGTGAAGATGCACGTCACCTTATCATTTAATCACACAATGTAAAAACGTGGTGGTTAAAACTGAATAGTATCATGAATCTCTGAAGAGAATTTTTTTTTTCAACAGTCGTTCGTGTAAGGCACACGCAGATTGAATGTAGCTGAAGCCATACCGTAAAAACTAAGAACAGATCTATAAGATTCTAAAAAAAATGTTACATTTTAGTTCTATTCATCTGGATGAGCTTGATCTGTCCATAGATGACGATTTAGCGATACCGTCTGTATAGATCTATGATCTGTCCGAAGTAGAATCGGCCACTGAAAATGCAACTCCCCCCTCCCTTTCCCACGACACACACCACGACACGACACTAGCTGAGAAAAGGAAAAAGTGTGGAGGAATACATAATGTAAAAACCAAATCTAAAAGTAAGCCCGGTTTAAGATTTCAAACCGCCTTTGAGTATGAAATGTTCGGACGCGCCCTTTCAGCCTACAGTGAAATGGTAATCATGTACGTACAAGCTTTGTTTCAGAACTGTGAAACGTAATAACTAGGTTTGAATTCAAATATACAAGTAAAGTTAATGGAAGATCAAAGTAAAGGTTGGGTGTAATGTCAACAATTATACTTACATTCCGTTTCAGCATGCTCTTCCACAGGAAAAACTCCCAGGGCTTTGTCCTGCTTGCGATTTTGCCAAAAGTACTTTGAGCACACCCCCGACGTAACTTCCAATGAGCATCATAGTGTTTTTGCCACTTGCCGGTTGAATTTGGCGCCTGATTCCAACTTCGCTGCATCTCAGGGTTGTTTCTGGTCCCCCAAATGTACACATTCAGACCTATGCCGCCCTGATCGATCACAATTTTGCTTTTTACGTAACTGGCGCAAGATGGCAGACATCTTTGGACC
Source organism: Littorina saxatilis (assembly GCF_037325665.1). Classification (NCBI taxonomy): domain Eukaryota; kingdom Metazoa; phylum Mollusca; class Gastropoda; order Littorinimorpha; family Littorinidae; genus Littorina; species Littorina saxatilis. Next base: position 46,505 of record NW_027128201.1, read on the forward strand.
ATAAATGACTCTTTGCGCATGCGCCGCGAATAATTTGATTGGTCGATATTTTTAGGCAGAGCACATGGTCTCAGAAAACAGAAAAGTAAACATTGGAAGCGTGAGTCACGCTCCCAAAAAATAGAAACTTTTTTTACATATATGTTTTTTTCTGTAACTTTTTGCCCCATGGTTCATTCATCATCTGAAATAACTTTTTAGCGAAATCTAACCATACGATTATTGGAAAAAAGTCAAAATGTAGACGACCACCTTTAAGAGAGAAGGAGAGAGAAAATAAAGATATTTGTACCATTATGTATACAAAGTACATCACACCAATTAGTGAATTACCATGCACAGTATCACTATGCATCTATATATATATATATATACGACTAGTGTCTGTGTGTCTGTGTGTCTGTGTATCTGTCTGTGCGCGATGCACGGCCAAAGTTCTCGATGGATCTGCTTCAAATTTGGTGGGCATATTCAGGTTGACCCGGTACAGGACACAACCTGGTCGATATTTCAACACGTGCTCTCAGCGCGCAGCGCTGAACCGATTTTGGTTCGACCTCAGCTATTTTGGTTCCATCTCAGCTACCCGGGCCTCCATACCGACACACCATAGCCGCTACACCACATCACAACGCCAAAGTTCTCGGTGGATCTTTTTCAAATTTGGACACCGTATTCAGCTACACCCTGGACACAATATCATCGATGAGATATTTCAACACGTGCTCTCAGCGCGCAGCGCTGAACTGATTTTGGGTTTTGTGTTCATTTCACCATTATAAGTAACTCTTCCTTATCTTCTCCAGTGTTTGGCGTTTATCTCCCTTCCTTCGTGTGGCTTTCCCGTTCAGTTGTAAGTTACTACTATTTTTAGAATGTCACTGCGCTGTCCACTGCGCTGAGCGTCTTCGGATATTCCCGGCGTTCTGTTACTGTTACTATTTTTAGAAGGTCAACGCAGTGTACAGAACGTAAATTGGACCCGTAAATTATCCTCATCGTAAAAGTGCAAAGGTCGAATCAATTTATAGCCACGCGAAAAATACACTGTCATCTATCTCTCTATAGATACGGCTTCTCTGTGTTTTTGTGTGTGTGTGTGTGAGTGTGTGTGTCTCTATGTAAGCAACACCTGTGCATTGTTCAGTTCTGTTTGTGATGTGGTCTGGCGGCTTTTGTGTAATTTTATGTACTGGCCTTCCTTTGAGAAGCCATAACTTGCTCAGTCCTGTTTGAGTGGAGTTCGCCTCCAAAGGTGATTAACACGGTTACATTCGTCGACAAGGATGGGACTCGATATGGTCAGGAATGGCATTATGGCCACTGAATCATATTCGTGCTGTTCCCATTCCACGAATCTGGGAGGGACCTAAGCTTGGCGGGTCCATTGTTCGGACCCGGCGAAGCCGGCGTACGGCTCTAAGTACTTCTTCCCGGCGAAGCCGGCTACCCGGCGAAGCGGGTATTCATTCTAGTCTTCAAATGTATGAATAATTTCATCTACAAAGTACTTGTAAATGTAATACAATTTACAAAGAACAAAAGACTGCTGAATGATCTACATCAGTATGCATGTTTATAGCTACAGACTACCATCACCAATACCTTATAAATGTGTAACTTACTCTTCAGGGGTAGTCTGTGATGTAAAGCACCATGCCAAGTCATCCTGATACCTCTCCAGTACATGTATCCATGTTTAAAGGTAAACTGTTGGAACTGAAAGACAGGAGCTGTATGAATGATGCACATCACCTCTGGTTTCTCGGGAGGCCTGAAAAAAACCATAACAATATTAACATAACTATTAACATGTCTTGAAAATGAAATAAGTACTATTTCAACTTCACTATCAGAGCCAAATCACTCACTAATTCAGTAATTGTTTTGTTTATTCTTTTACAACCATAGTTCATACACTGATACAGCAACATTTGATTCTGTGCATATAGATTAAAGATCAAGCATTTTCTAAACTTGAGTAAAAAAAATAAGAACACAACAAGCACACACTCTGTGACTCACAGTCACACCCAGTTACTCAGTAACACACACATGACATACACAACAGATGAATCTTGCTCAGTTCTACAAAGGCCACGTTTGCAATGGTCATGTCTTGGATTTTAAAAACAATAACTTACCTGCTGGTTGATCCAAACCGATGATTGACAATCAGTGAGAGGAAAATGTCCGAGGCTGAGTATGCCTGTGGTGGCGCCAATGGTGCGAGGAAAGAAAGACTGCTGTCTGTATGATGTTCTGCAAGCATGGATTGAGCGAGTGCTGAGTGCAATTCTTTTTGCTCTATCCTATTAATTCACACATTGACCTTGCAGCAGTGACGATCATTTCTAAGTTCGTAGCTCGGATTGCACTCATTCCAGCGCTACCGTGTACTGGGTCAGCGAGACACGAACGACAACTCAAATCGATAAGCATCCGAACACATCGGAACTTCCGCTTACGTTCGTAGCTACTCGGAAATAGCCTTCGGGATTGAAAGCCCGCAACTGACGTGTGAAAAAAGATTTCGCGTACGGAACATGCCTGTTTGTCTTAATAAATTATTGTACAGTTATGAATATGGTCTGATTGACATTCCGGGAATATTGCGAGATGCCTTTCAATAATATTTCAATAAACTTATAATCAGTGATCAATTGACAATAATCGTACATCTCTACACAAGGGTCAATGCAACAAATAGTGCTCAACAGTCTCCCTTGGGTAACCGCACTCACATTTGGGGCAATCCTTAAGGTGCCGCTAACATAAATCAAAATTCAAATCACTCAAACCAATACGCAGTCTGCAAAAATGGACTTGTTCAAATCTATCTCCAAAATAATAATGACATGGTACTTTAGAATTGCACATTGTACGTTGATTGCAGTAAAGTAATTGACTGACAATTAGGCTAAGGCTGCATGTGGGGTGCCTAAAATGAGAACTTTTCTTATTCCCGAATATTTTTTGTGGGCGCAGAAGCTTATAATGGCACGGGGCAAATGGTATTGTTTTTTTCTGGAGGGGGATCAGACAATATAAAACCAACTCAGAGGCCGAGTTACCTGACAGAAAGGCCAATTCGAGCCCCAGTCCATGCCGGTTACTTGTAATTAGCTATGCACAAATTTGAGATCGATACCCAACCTTACTAAGCATTCTTTGCGTTATTTTAATTTTCTTGTTTTTCTTTAAAATGAAAAAGGGAATGGTTTTATTAATGTCATTTTATTATGTCATTATCTAGTCAGCATAAATGACTTTTATGGATACAGGAGAGAGTGTTAAAATGTGAAGATTTCAAGTGTGGTTTGTGGTCATCTGCTTGACCACTTAAAATGTTGTTTATTTGATGATACGTTTTGTTTGGTGTTCCCGCTTGAACTGTGACAGTAAGTTGTACAATGTTACTGTGTGTGTGTGTGTGTGTGTGTGTGTGTGTGTGTGTGTGTGTGTGTGTGTGTGTGTGTGTGTGTGTGTGTGTGTGTGTGTGTGTGTGTGTGTAAGTGCAGTGTTTGTGTGTGTTGGTGTGTGTCTGTGTGTTTGTGTGTGTGTGTTTGGTAACCGGCTTTGTACAGCGGGACCACCTTATTTTGTCATGTATTTTTATTCATTCTGGAGCTTTATTAAATAAACTGCCCATTTCAATCACAACTCTGGTCTGGTCTTATTGTCAGTGTTGCACAAATGATTGTATGTGAGCTTGTGAACATACAAAGAAAAAAGAAAGAAACATTCTGTGTCGAAATATCTTGACTAAAAATCAGGCGGAAGACTACACCTGTTGCATTTCCTATCATGTGCAGGCAATTATAACTGAGGGCGGAAGCGACAATGATTGTTTTTCCCTCAGATAACATTAATTTGTAGAGACGGAAAAGGAACACGCACATTCTGGAACCGGCTGATTTTTGTAAATAACTGAGAGGGTGTATTGTCTGTTTTGTGAAACGGTCCTCACACATTTGCAAAGTTCCACAGTTAGGCAGCTGAATTAAAGCATTACATAATGCATAGTGTAAACTCTAGGCCTACTTCAAGGTCTTATTACTTCAAGATGCATACACGTGCTGTTGTATCTGTTGGTGCTTGCCGGACACCAGTGCTGATTAAAATGGCTTAGATTGTTACTAATTTGAAACTACAGTATGTCCTTTTACGCGTTGTGACAACTTTGTTGGTACCGATGATTTATAAAAAGACTTTTATCACAGGTTTATTTCGTATCAAACATTTATACTTACCTTCAAGTTCGAGTATACCTTTACTTCCACGAGGAGAGTCAGGCTCTCTGTGTGCGCGCGCGCGCGTGTGTGTTTGTGTGTGTGTGCACGTGCGTGCGTGCGCGCTTAAAGATTCTTGATTTTGGAACATAAGCAGTTTATCTGTCAGGGAGTTGTGTGTGTTTTCATGTCTGCGTGTTCTTTTCCCTCTCCTTCCTCCTCTCGGCAGTCCGGCTTCAGAGTCATTTTGTTCCTCCCCTCAAAGCAGAAAGCAGCAATGTTTTAAAACATTCAAAAACAAGGATTGTATGTGAGTGTGAGTTCCCGCAGTGGGGCACTGCGGTTATGAAATTAAAGGCCCCTCCTTTTTTGTGGAACCGCAGGAGCTTTCTAGTTTGCTGTTAGGTAGATTTTTGGTTCCTCTTTCCTGTCATGCTCTCTTTTTCTTCATGAATTCTTTTCTTTTTTCTGCATTCTTGCTCATTCACCTGTATTTTTTCCAAAAATCTCTTCTCTTGCCGCTTGTCTCGCGATTCATGTATAGTTTAATCTGTTAGTGTTCTGATGTAAGTCCAGCAGTAGATAGGTTAAGCCTATTTTAACATACTGGAAACTGGTAATCTTCCAGTAGGTATTAATTTAGTTTTACTAAAGCCTGCTGGGACACAAGTAATGGGTTAGTGCATTTGTAAACAGGAATCGCTTGACAAGTGGCCCCCTTCATCCCCCCCTTCCTCGTCCTGATATGGCTCTGCGTAGTCGGCTGGACGTTAAGCAACAAATAAACAAACAAACAAACAAATGTGAGTGTGAGTCATATCTTTTAAGAACCGAATCAAAGCACCACAAGGTTCAAATATGTGCACAAAGCAAAAATAGTGCAAAGCAGCATATGGCCATTACTGGAGACACTGCTTTTTGTATCGACCATTCTGCAGACATCACACTCTGGAGAAAATAAAACATGACAGAACTCAGTACTGATGTTCTCTGTAAACCACGATTTACATCTTTTACCTTATTCCATACGAAATTGTGAGTTTTGCCGTTGTTTCCCTGATAATAAGTCTCGTACTTAGGCACTGTTTTTTTTCCTCAGTTAATATTCAGAATGTTGCCATGTTTGTTTTCTTGTTGTTGTTGTTGTTGTTAGTGTGCTTGTTTAATTTAGGTTTGTTGTTGTTGTTTGTTTAAAACACTCAAACATACGCACACATCACACGCACACTTTTACTTTTTAAGTTATAATAAGTATTGCATTCAGCCACTGTTTTTTCTTCTCAGTTGATATTCTGATTTTTGCCAGTTTTTTTGTAATTTGTTTTTGTTGTGTTTGTTTAATTAAGGTTTGGTGTTGTTTGTCGTTGTTGTTTGTTTAACACACACTCAAACACACACACACACACGCTAACCAGATACACACACCACCACTACCACCACAAGAATAGGTTTACACTCACTTTTTCCTCCACGTTTTAATTTTGGCAATATCATTAACCCAGGATTGCAAAGCAGGGATCATTTGTCAATTTCATAACAACGTACATACAATTTCAGCTGGTTACTGCAATAAAATGTGCATCCTCACAGGTTTCTGCTTCCACGTGCAGCGGCAACAAGAAGAAGAAGACAGGTTTCTGCTGGAATGACAGAGTCTTATGTGTCAACACAAAATACACACACACAAAATGGGTGTGGTGCTGCATGCCCCATAATAGATCTTAACTTCACCCTCTAAACCTCCCTGCAGATGCATGTTCTGTGCACAAAAATAGCCTTTTAAAATATGCAGTATACAAAATAAAAATGCAGACGACATTTCTACATTTGCTGGGGGAGTTGTGCTGTATTAGAATTATTTATCAAATAATTAAAGTTAACCAAAGTATATGTAATAAAACCAAGGAGTCCTCTGTTAAGTAGCTCAACACAATGATCGCAGCCCAGGGTGCTAACAGGTTAGGGTATGTTGTTCAAGACTTGGAAGGTCAAGGTTTTAAAGTATGCTTCAGTAACGGAATCTTATAACAAAGCTAAAACATTTACCACTGAAGCAAAACCATCTCTGAACAATTCAAAATTGTCACACGTACTAGTTTTACATTTTAAGGATATTGCCAAGTGCATATCTTTTTATTATGAAAAATTTGTATTGCAAACAAAAGAAAACACAATGTCTTGTGATCTGTAAATGTTCTTGATACTTAATACAGGGAACCTTATAAATTGTTCAAGTGAAGTAGCTTGTTCGTTTTCTCCATTTAAGGTAATTTTGTCACAACAATGTCATCTGCTACAATTCTATAAACTGCTGTAAACCTTTCTGCCCTTAAAGTAGATTCATGCCCTTCCCCTGTGTGGGCACCTTCTTCTTCTTCTTCTTCTTCTTCTTCTTCTTCTTCTTCAGTGTTCAGTGTTTGCATTTGGATGTGGGCTCTCTGGCCAAGTCTTGTTGCACAGGGGTGGCAAGGAAAAGCCTCCCTCTCAGAACGTGTTGCAGAGTCTCTTCTTCCTACCCTCGCCACAGTCGCACGCTGTAGGTGCAAAACCTATCTTTTTCAATCAATCAATCAATATGAGGCTTATATCGCGCGTATTCCGTGGGTACAATTCTAAGCGCAGCGATTTTTTTTCATTTTTTTCATTTTATGCAATTAATATCGCGCACATATTCAAGGCGCTGGGATTTATTTATGCCGTGTGAGATGGAATTTTTTTTACACAATACATCACACATTCACATCGGCCAGCAGATCGCAGCCATTTCGGCGCATATCCTACTTTTCACGGCCTATTATTCCAAGTCACACGGGTATTTTGGTGGACATTGTTATCTATGCCTATACAATTTTGCCAGGAAAAAACTCTTTTGTCAATCGTGGGATCTTTAACGTGCACACCCCAATGTAGTGTACACGAAGGGACCTCGGTTTTTCGTCTCATCCGAAAGACTAGCACTTGAACCCACCACCTAGGTTAGGAAAGGGGGCAGAAAATTGCTAACGCCCTGACCCAGAGTCGAACTCGCAACCTCTCGCTTCCGAGCGCAAGTGCGTTACCACTCGGCCACCCAGTCGTTTTGAGGTGTACCTTCAGACAGCAGTGTCCTGTGCGAAGGCGGAAGATGGCTGTCTGTTCTGCGTGAGTAAGATGGGGATATGGTCTTGATGGAGCTAGTATCTGTCTTTTTTTAATTTTTAATATAGACATCAAAGAAGTTGCAGCACCAGCCAAGTGTTGACTGTTTTCTTTATGCGTAACCTAGTCCTGGCAGCAGCTGTTGTCCATCTGTAAACAAGCAAGATCATTATTATAATGATTATATTGATGGTGTATTTGTTTTACCAGAAAGACGAGTAAAATAAAATTTAATTTTTGTTTTAGTAATGAGGCAAACCGATGATCTTTCGACCCCATGGAGACAGCTGGTGAAGGTAATACTATTTGTATTCCTACATTTGTTGACGACAGAGTGCAACGTTTCTAAAATATGATCGGTGATAACAGAGCAGCAGGAATATATATACGTGCCCTTGAGGACTTGGTCACTTTCACGGTACCTGTAAAGTCGATCGAACACACCCCCCCCCCCCTTTTAGGACCTAAACAAATCTGAAAAAATCAGGTCTTGAAAGGAGGAAGTCTTGACTGAGATGAGAGTAAATATAGAGAGGTTGTGGACAGACAAATCTGAGTTAACAGGGTCTCAAAAGGGAGGGAGTCTTTAATCAGGGGATATTAAAAGTGTTGTTCCACTGTACTACTTCTGATTCCTTGCCTTTGCGACTAAATTATTTGAGTTTCACTTTCACTCGGAAGCCCAAAAAGAGGGGATACTGTTTGAGACTTACAGTAACACTGTTCTCTCCGATTGCAAGTGTTTGTACTTTGCAACAGATTGTATCCTGAAATTTGGCACTCCATGTGTTAACATTTCCACTTCCAGGTCTGTAGTGTGCAGACGTGTTGTCACTGTTACAGCTGAAATGAACTAACACGAATACTAGTCTGATGTACATAAAATATGGGAGACTCAGAGGTTTGGGGTCGGTGGTGGATGGCAAGCATAACATTGATAGATGACTATAGTTTTGCAGTGGTTTGCTCTCTTGTACTATGAGTGTTAACAGCATTTTTTTTTATAATTTGTTACTCAACTTACTGTAAGGACTATTAGCTTTTCTCAGCAACTGCAAACAATTGTGACTTTATTGCAACAGCTCTTCCTTAAACATTGGGACACTTCTTTTGTTGTTTTAATGGCTATAGTTTAGAAACTAGAAATGCTGAGATACATTGGTGTAGTCATGAACAACAGCAACAACAAAAACAAGAACATGTTTTGAATTCTGATAGCTAGTGAAACTGACAGCTTGATTAGAATTATGTAGTTTTTGCAATTGCTGACTGAGTTACATCCTTTGGTTTTACCTTGCATTGATTATCACCTTTGCTGACAATTGACTCATTGAGTGCAGTATTGAGTAACTTATATTATAGTTATTTTATTTCAAGTTAACTTCTGCATGATGTTAATCCCACTCAAACTTTGTCAAAGTAAGGTATCATTATTTATGAATAATGTGAAGTTAAAGATACAAATTAATGAGAAAGTTTGTGTATTTTTCTGTACACTCTTCTTGCTATTTACTGTTTCAGTGCTGAACCATTTGCTTGAATTCTTGATCAGATGATGACAGAGTGACACCTGGTGGTACCCAATAAAACTGCCTTTGCTCCTATAACTACAAGCAATTTCTACAATTCAGAACAGTAAGTGCATGAGGTTCCATTTTAAGCTGTCAAGAGTAAATCTCAGGAATAGATTAGAAGATTTAGTTATGTCACAGTATGTCTTTCTTTCTTGACTTTTCTCACACTCTCTTGTCAGACTCAGAGAGTGCATGCTTGTACATTTTTTTACAGTAATTTTTAATGTTCCTAATTGGGAAAAAAATGTGTCATGATCTTAGTGTTTAGGATAACTATATGGCAGAGAGAATCATGGAAATGATTGGGCGGTGGGGGTGTGTCGCTGGTGTGCAAGAGGGAGGGGGGTGGGTGGGTGTGGAGAGAGTAGTGATGGTAGTCAACTACTAACTAAAAGATTATTGATTGCATACATTTAGTGTTTATTGATTTGGAGGGTGGGGGAGGAAGGCAAGCAGTATTATTACATGTGTATGGGTATACTAGTTGTGCATGTTTCAAATGGGGGTGGAGGTTGGCATGGCAAGCAATAGCTCAGTTGGTATAGTGGCCTTGAAACCGGTGGTGGGGGTTTATTTCTCAGAATTAACGTTGTGCAGACTCTGCTTGGTTTCTGAATAGCTTATTAAGCCTGTGACTGTTTGCATACATAAAGATCTCAATTTCACAGTTTCAGGGCTTGGAATTAATGGAAACATCAACACACATGTAGGAAAAACTCAAAAAAAAGAGGGGGGGGGGGAGTTCGGTCCCACGGTAGTGTCTGAATGAAAGAAATCTGACTTTTTAAGAGGGTAATCTCGCAGGACTATGATTTCATATGTAGATCTGTATTCTTACATTGGTAGTTGACTAGTGTTGTTGTGGTTTTGTACTAGTGAGGAATGTCATCTATGTCATGTGATTTCTTGGTTCTTCTTTTTGTGTGTGCAGCTAAAGATGTTGGATCTTGCCTACAGCCTAGTTTTACATCTCCGACACCGTGGCTTTACTCTGAGACACTACAGAAAACACATCCTTTTCTGCTGCTGAAAGGTAAACATTAGGTTAAATTTGTGTTTGTTTTGATTTGTATGTTTTCCTTTTGTAGTCTATGGCAGGAGATTTGTGCAGGTGTACAAATGGTAGATGTGTCAGAGGAAATGTCCACTTGTTACTTGTCTCTATATCAGTATATGTATCACAAATACGCATCAAATGTACCACATGGACAATTTCAAGCACTTTTCTGCCAGGGGTAGGGTCAGCTATGTAAGAATCATGTCTTACTCTGTTCATACAAAAATAAGGTTCTGCATTTGAATGAGTTTGAATCAGGCACCTGTGTTTTTGCTCTTGCTTGTGCCCTCTTGTGAACTGTTAACTTATGAACAAGCACCCCATCAAGCAACTCTTTACAGTTCTGAGCACAACAGAAGGGCGCATGGTCTGGGCATATTGATGGTAAACACATCTCATGCACAAGTACAGGCCTGAAAGTCGCGAGTATTTTCAATTACTCGCCATGGCGAGTAAAAAAACATATAAATGGTGAGTAGAAATGTTAATCTACTCGCCACATGCGAGTACAGTTGATAAAACAAATGGTTGGTTTGACGAGTAAAGTTTCAGTCAATTATGAGAAGTACTAGCAGTGTCCCATTTTGTGGACTTTCAATGCTGAAGTATGATTGTGTGGATTGATCATTCTGTATTCTGTCATTCAGATTGCCACTTGCTTTCTTTTACAAGTTGGTGGCTGATTTGTGTGTGTGTGTGTTGCAGCACACAGGTCCATGAATAAAAGAACCCAGCTGGTATTCTTCATTCATGGAAAATGAAAGGAAATTTATCAGCCAGGATTCGTCACTCACTCTCCTAAGGGGGAACCCCAGTCAGCCCTACAGTGGATGAACAGCTTGGAGGGAAAGGTAACTACTGCAGCACTTTAGAAGGGGTCTATGTCGACCAAAAGTGGCTGTATTCCCTGTATGTTAATTTCCTGTATACAGGGAATATACTTCCGTTAGACGCCATGGAGTTATTTCAAGCTTACGAGAGTGAAAGTGAAAGCGATTCAATGGACGAGAGTACCAGCGAGGAAAAGATAATACCAGGCTGTTGGGGGTGGGGGTGTAGATGTTTCTTTAACTAAATCCTTTTGGATAAACCGTCGAAGCATGTTTTGCTTGACTGGATGCCGCACGCGAATTCAAGATTTTAAATAGATTCTCCTATCTAACCGTAGTCACGCGCTTGGCGCAAGATAGCACGGTATTATACTTCTCTACAGAAAATCCAACTGTATTCCCGGTACACAGGGAAAACGCCTATGGGGAATACACCTTCGTTTGGTCAACATAGACCCCTTCAACCTTATAATATGTGTAGAATATTATGCTTTTGCTTAATGCTTGTTACATGTGACGAAGACAGAAATGGGTGGACTGGGTGGCCGAGTGGTAACGCACTTGCGCTCGGAATCGAGAGGTTGCGTGTTCGACTCTGGGTCAGGCCGCTATTTTCTCCCCCCTTTCCTAACCTAGGTGGTGGGTTCAAGTGCTAGTCTTTCGGATGAGACGAAAAACCGAGGTCCCTTCGTGTACACTATATTGGGTGTGCACGTTAAAGATCCCACGATTGACAAAAGGGTCTTTCCTGGCAAAATTGTATAGGCATAGATAAAAATGTCCATCAAAATACCCGTGTGACTTGGAATAAAGGCCGTGAAAGGTAAAGTTTCGCCTAACAGGCTTGAGGTTTGCTGGTCGATGTGAATGCGTTATATATTGTGTGTAAAAAATGTTTGTTTGTCTGTCTGTCTGTAAAAAAATCCATTTCACACGGCAGAAATTAGTATGTAAAGCGCGGAGAGCACAGTTAATTGTGGTTCGCGCTATATAAGCTCACCATAATAAATAAATAAATAAATGTTAATCATTCCCTTCGTGCAAATCATAAAAAGAACAATAGTGATCTGATGTACTGTAGATCAATCGAGGAAAAGGTGTGTATGACCTAGAAGAAACTGGTTTTGAAAGTGCTGAGGATGGATGGAACATTGAGGCAATATCATTTACTACATTGAACCTGGGTTTCAAACTGAAGTGCTTTTTTATGCTTCTTGTTGTTATATATGGTCTCGCTTGACTCCTGTGTTCAAGAGACTGTAAACAACCATAAACAATCTTGTGTTGTTGTTATGTGGTGGTGGTTTTGCTGTTGTCTAGCATCGAACCGTAATTGGCTTTATCAAATGCACCAGAAACGAGCTTGAGTTTGTCGGATTAGTGAACTGTTTGAAAAACTTTAATGTATTTGTGGTTGTTATTATTTCTATATTGTGTTCTTCTTTTTCTCAGGTGGGCTGTCTTCTGAAACATATGAATCTGGAGCGTCACATCTTTCTTCCTGAGACATCCCCTCTTGAGAATGGTGTGGCGTGTGGCTGAATGGAAACCTGGCAGTGTCATATTTTGTATAGCTTCGATGCGCGAAGTTGGGGATTTCAGCAGAGAATTTATTGATTGATTAATTAGTTAGTTATCTAAGCTCACCTCACTCCTTAGTGTTATTTAGGGTGATGGGGGGTGAGGGGGTGGTGTCGGTCTGGATCTTGTTAGTGAACTTTCTTTCTGGCAACTAACATCAGAAATTCCAGTTTAGCTTTCAAGGCAATAGACGGTTTTTGAAAATAATTCTTTTGCAGTCCGGAGGTGTAAAAAAAACCTGTACCGCAGTCAGGTTTTTCAAAACATCTCGAGTACGCTCTACGCCTCTGACGGGCTGTATCCCGCAATCGGGACAAACGGCAAACTTGGATGCGTATGCCATGCGCACAATATGATACCCCCTTGCTTTTAAAAATCAGGGGTCATGAGTTCATCAGAGTTCAGAATTTGTTGTGTAAAAGATAGCCGCTGTCAGCAAGCCATTCGTGGCTCAGGTGATTATATTTAATAAAAAAAAAAAAAGGTTTCTTATGTAGCGCACGCCGCACAGCATACACATCACAGTCAGTCGCTTGTCCTGATCGCAGGATAGCGTGAAACATGCTCCGGGAGACTGCCGATAATCCTGACATAGTTATTTCAAGAAATTGTGTATTGGTACAGCATGTTATGCACTTACTAAGATAGCTATTTGTAAATATTTGGTAGATATTTATGGTGATGTCCCGAATTGCTCCCTCCCAATGTGCCCCATCCCATATGGTCCCCATTTATTCTTGCATTTTGCTGTGAGTAACATAACGTGCGCAAAAACCAAAGGCATTTGTCTGAAGCGCATTTCCAAAAAGCATAGTTGCCATTTGTTTTTAATCCGTGACTGTTGTTCTTGAATACTCTTTCGTTTAGGTTTCCAAAAATGCTGATTTAAAGGGGAAGGATAGTTGAAACTGTAACCGTTTACATTTTGCTCCCAGATTTGCAATTTTTGTTGTTGTTGTTTTTACTAGGAGTTTGGACGGGCGCGGTGTTCTAGTGGATAAGACATCAGCCTCCTATTCGGAAGGTCATGAGTCCAAATCGCGGCCGCCTGGTAGGTTAAAGGTGGAGACTTTTCTGATCTCCCAGGTCAACTTATGTGCAGACCTGCTGGTGCCTTATCACCCTTTGTGTGTACACGCAAGCACAAGACCAAGTGCGCACGGAAAAGATCCTGTAACCCATGTCAGAGTTTGGTGGGTTATAGAAACACAAAAATACCCTGCATGCTTCCCCCGAAAGCGGCGTATGGCTGCCAGAATGGTGGGGAAAAAAACCAGTCATACACGTAAAAACCCACTCGTGCAAATTTGTGAGTGAACGTGGGAGTTTCAGCCCATGAGTGAAGAAGAAGAAGAACTATGAGTTTTACTCTTTTAAAAAAATGATTTTCAAATTCGAAGATTGCCACAACAGTAGTCTATCTCATCCGACTTGAACCCTTCAGACTCCCTGTACTTGCAGTTTAAACTCATATTTTGTCTGAGAATAGTTTTCAAATGCAAGGTCCTTCAGAAAAACTGCGAGGTAAAAATCTGGCGTGCTAAAATCGTGTTGGTGTGCCTAACCACTCGGTGCCAAACCACTTACCCCCAAGTGTGGAATAAATGTTTGAAAAGGCGTAAAAGTCAGACCATTACATAAACAAACTTGAAACTTTGTGCACTCTTCTTCCCATATATCTAAAGCCAATGTACATCAAATATGCAGTCGTTTGCTAAAAACAAATATTGGAGTTATTTGCATTTTGGTGGGTTGCATTTTGGGTGGTCACCGTATGTTATAAGGACAGCCTTAAAGGTATGATTATATCATGTACATACTTGTTAACATGCCACCAAATTGGCCGCAATAATCTAGCCGGTTGAACAGCATTCGGTTGGAAAATGAAAGTCTTTACAAAGCTATCTTCTTCTACCTATCAGTTCTGCTTCTCTTGGATAACTCAGCTGCGTTCGATACGATCGATCACTCTGTTCTGCTCTCTCGTCTCGAATCTGTTTTTGGCGTTCACTCTACCGCTCTTCACCGGTTTAGTTCATATCTACGGGGCCGTAGTCAGTATGTGTCTGTCAATAATCTCTCATCTCCTCCATCTCCTCTCTGTTTCGGCGTTCCCCAGGGATCAGTTCTAGGCCCAGTTTTATTTGTACTATACACCACTCCTCTCTCTGCCGTCATCAAGCAACACGCAGTCAATCACTACCTTTTTGCAGACGACACACAACTCCAACAAGCATGCAAGCCTACAGAAATCCAAGCGGTGACGCACACTCTCCAAAACTGCACTTCAGATATTAAATCATGGATGACAAACAACATGCTCAAGTTAAATGATGACAAGACTGAATTTCTTCTTTTCTCTGGAGCTTCCTCTTCGACCACTTCCCTTCCAGCCTCCATCACAGTAGGTTCTAGTGACATTTCTCTCTCTGATAGTGCTAGGAATCTTGGGTTCATCATGGACTCCCACCTCTCAATGAAACAGCACATCAAAAAAATCTGTCAGACATGCTACTTTGAGATCAGAAGAATAGGTTCCATAAGAAAATTTCTCACTGTTGATGCCACTAAACCTCTCGTTACATCCTGCATTCTGTCCAGATTAGATTACTGCAACTCCCTTCTCATAGGCTGCCCTGACTCCACTCTCCAACCCTTGCAAAAAGTACAACACTCTGCTGCACGTCTCATGTTCAGAGCACAGCATCGACAACCCTGCACTCCTCTCATGAAAGAACTTCACTGGCTTCCTGTATCTGAACGTATTAGGTATAAAGCTGCCTGCTTCTGCTACAATATCATCTCTGAATCGGCACCTGCCTATCTTTCTGAACTGGTCTCCCTCTACACTCCCTCTCGCACCCTTCGTTCTTCTGATGATGCTCGACTTCTCCGTCAAGGTCGCTTTAAACGCAAGGCTCATGGCTTCCGCACGTTTTCGTATTATGGACCTCAGTTATGGAATTCACTCCCCTTTCAATTACGTCACTCTCCATCCTTTTCATCTTTTAAGTCCAATTTGAAAACTCACTTGTTCCAACAACATTACGGATAGTTCCTTAGTATAGAATCTGGGGATGTGAGATGTGCATGATGTGTTGTTTGAATCTGACAGTGATTGTATGAATTGTGTATACATGTATTGTTGTCACGCGGCTTGAACTTCTGATAAGGCGCTTTATAAATGCCCGTTATTATTATTATTATTATTATTATTATTATTATTATTATTATTATTATTATTATTATTATTATTTGTGTGGGTTAATAAATAGGATTTAACATAACAATGTGGTACTGGTTTGGGTATTGTTCAAAGTGATTACTCAACTTCTGTGAATTGTACCTTCGTGGAGATCATGCTACGCACTGGGTAATTCAAGCACAGAAAATAATATTTCTTAATAATTTGGCCTTATAAATGTACTCCGTGACTGTATTTGTATATGGTGAAAATGAGAAGATATAAAATTTGTGAAATAGGACTTCGTATTTGGTTTTGTCACAATGAATGTGTTGTTTCTCTGTGTGTGTGTGTGTGTGTGTGTGTGTGTGTGTGTGTGTGTGTGTGTGTGTGTGTGTGTGTGTGTGTGTGTTTATGTGTGAATGCACAATTGTGTGTGTGTGTGTGTGTATTAATCCAGCAGAAACAGCTTCTCTTCCATACATTTGAATCATTTATATTGATACCACATGGAGACTATTCTGAACACACAAGCGTGATTTTCTCTCTACAGTGCTTTTCCTAAAGTTAAATATTGAATTTTTGGATTTAAAAGTTTTTAGCACACCACATATTTAAGATAATGCTCAAGGAAAATAAGTAGTCTCCTTTTTTCATTAACGCTTTCTCTCACAGAGATGTGTCAATATCTCAGACGCAAATCCAGAGGTCATGCACCGTTTTATGCTTGGGAAGCGCACTATACTCACTTTGGTCACGGTCACTGTTAGAAACTGCATACCAATCAATGCAGGATTGTTCTTTCCGCTCATTGAAATCTCTGTACGCACAGCATTGTTGCACACAACAAAACATTAAAATCGCAGAAAAGAGCACCAAACTCAATTGTTCTGTTAATATGCGTCAGTAGTTGACAAATGTACAGACATATTTAAGCGAAAATGAATGATAGGATTCGATTATGTTCTTTTTGTGCACAGGCCGTTATATACAAACGTGCATAGTGTCAAAAGAAATCACACACACACACACACTGAAAGTATGAAGAAGCCCCTCCAACTTTTGGTTGAGTTTGATTGCATTACCTTGAAGAGACTGACGACACTTCACAATGGAAACAAATTTAACTTTTACATTTCAGTTTCAGTGATTTGTTCTAAGTACAAGTGAAAGTAGAACTAAATTGACGTGACACTATCCCGTAATCACATATCAGGATGAACTATAATCAGTCCATTGGTTTACAAAACTTCATTCAATTTGTTATCATGACAGAAACAATGCATTGTTTTTAAGATAACTAACTCAAGCATAAATGCTTATTTTAATCATCCTGGTATGTACATAACAAAGTTTAGCATGATGGCGGACTAGATCAGTACATTTACTCATTTCAGACAACGAAAACAAACAGACAAACCTGATGCTCAAGCAATCAAAAAAGGGAGGGGGTGATAGTACAGAAGGTGGGGGAAAAAAACAAGAAACAACAAGTCGCGTAAGGCGAAAATACAACATTTAGTCAAGTAGCTGTCGAACTCACAGAATGAAACTGAACGCAATGCAACGCAGCAAGACCGTATACTCGTAGCATCGTCAGTCCACCGCTCATGGCAAAGGCAGTGAAATTGACAAGAAGAGCGGGGTAGTAGTTGCGCTGAGAAGGATAGCACGCTTTTCTGTACCTCTCTTCGTTTTAACTTTCTGAGCGTGTTTTCAATCCAAACATATCATATCTATATGTTTTTGGAATCAGGAACCGACAAGGAATAAGATGAAAGTGTTTTTAAATTGATTTCAAAAATTTAATTTTGATCATAATTTTTATATTTTTAATGTTCAGAGCTTGTTTTTAATCCAAATATAACATATTTATATGTTTGTGGAATCAGAAAATGATGGAGAATTAGATGAACGTAAATTTGGATCGTTTTATAATTTTTTTTTTTTTTTTTACAATTTTCAGATGTTTAATGACCAAAGTCATTAATTATTTTTTAAGCCACCAAGCTGAAATGCAATACCAAAGTCCGGGCTTTGTTGGAGATTACTTGACCAAAATTTCAACCAATTTGGTTGACAAATGAGAGCGTGACAGTGCCGCCTCAACTTTCACAAAAAGCCGGATATGACGTCATCAAAGACATTTATCAAAAAAATGTAAAACACATCTGAGGATATCATACCCAGGAACTCTCATGTCAAATTTCATAAAGATCGGTTAAGTAGTTTAGTCTGAATCGCTCTACACACACACACACACACACAGAGACAGACAGACAGACAGACACACACACATACACACACACATACACCACGACCTTCGTCTCGATTCCCCCCTCTATGTTAAAACATTTAGTGAAAACTTGACTAAATGTAAAAAGACATGGGGTACCAGAGAACAGAATTCAGCATAAGGGAAAAAGAAAAGGACGACGAAGACTTGGAGCGCCAGATATGTTGGAAGAGTGGGTCACGTCACAATAATATTAAATGCACAGAAGACACACACGCAAAGTTGATAAATTACATACAGATTGGGCCAGAATCGATAAGTCGAAACAAGGACACAAAACACGAGAGAAATTACGAAGAACAATTGGTCAGGCAGCATTTGTCTCATGACAGTGTCAAATGAACATAATGAATACAATCGGTAGAGGCTCATGTTCGGATCATGCCTGTTTGTCGAAATAAATTCTTGTACAGTTATGAATATGGTCTGATTGACATTCCGGGAATATTGGGGGATGCCTTTCAATAATATTTCAATGAACTTATAATCAGTTATCAATTGACAATAATCGTACATCAGTCTACACAAGGGTCAATGCAACAAATAGTGCTCAGCAGTCTCGCTTGGGTAACCGCACTCACATTTGGGGCAATCCTTGAGGTGCCGCTGACATAAATCAAAACTGATTCAAATCACTCATACCAATACGCAGTCTGCAATGATGGACTTGTTCAAATCTATCTATCTCCAAAATAATAATGACATGGTACTTTAATGTAACCGTGTGTCGTAAAACACTACGATCACCTCGGGAAGCGAAGTGCAATCAAACAGGTTTGAAAATGTTAGGGCTAATTTCTTAGCCCTATAAAAACTGTTATGCAAACCCGAAGGTTTCCATGAACATACAGACAATCGGAAACTACCACACCCTATCACAAACAGATTTCCACAAACCACGGGTGTTGACGTTAAAGGCCAACAACTCGGGTGCAGAGTCTGCTGTGAAAGGAGCGGTAGCCTCCCCTCTCACAATCGCCCCCGTTTGAAATGAACTTCGTCCCGAAGTTCCGAACCGGGAGACCACTGTCCATCCCAAGTTCGCAGAATGGGAACAGCACGAACATGTTCAGTGGTCATATTATGCCATTACCTGAACATATCATGCCGAGTCCAATCCTGCTCGCAGCGCCAGATGTAACCGTGTGCCGAAACACTACGATCACCTCGGGAAGCGAAGTGCAATCAAACAGGTTTGAAAATGTTAGGGCTAATTTCTTAGCCCTATAAAAACTGTTATGCAAACCCGAAGGTTTCCATGAACATACAGACAATCCGAAACTACCACACCCTATCACAAACAGATTTCCACAAACCGCGGGTGTTGACGTTAAAGGCCAACAACTCGGGTGCAGAGTCTGCTGTGAAAGGAGCGGTAGCCTCCCCTGTCACATTAAAATCAACGTCGATTGCAGTAAAGTAATTGACTGACAATTAAGGCTGTATGTGGGGTGCCTAAAATGAGAACTTTTCTTATTTTCGAATATTTTTTTGTGGGCGCAGAAGCTTATAGTGGCACGGGGCAAATGGTATTGTTTTTTTTCTGGAGGGGGATCAGACAATATAAAACCAATTAGAGGCCGAGTTGCCTGACAGAAAGGCGGCTAATTCGAGCCCCAGTCCATGCCGGTTACATGTAATTAGCTATGCACAAATTTGAGATCGATAGCCTACCCAAGCTTACTGAGCATTCTTTGCGTTATTTTAATTTTCTTGTTTTTCGTAAAAAATTATAAAAAAGGGAATGGTTTTATAAATGTCATTTTATTATGTCATTATCTAGTCAGCATAAATGACTTTTATGGATACAGGAGAGAGTGTTAAAATGTGAAGATTTGTGGTTTGTGATCATCTGCTTGACCACTTAAAATTTTGTTTATTTGATGATACGTTTTGTTTGGTGTTCCCGCTTGAATGTGACAGTAAGTTGTACAATGTTACTGTGTGTGTGTTACTGTGTGTGTGTGTGGGTGTGTGTGTGTGTGTGTGAGTGTGTTTGTGTGTGTATTTGTGTGTGTGTGTGTGTGGTGTGTGTGTGTGTGTGTTTGATAACCGGCGTTGCACAGCGGGACCACCTTATTTTGTCATGTATATATATGTAACCGAGTGCCAATTTACTTTCCTCTTTCTTACCGAGCTCAAACACTCAAGCAAACGACACAAGTTATATTAACCAGGTTCTTTTATTCCATACGATGAAATGGGGAATGTGTGGGATAACGGGGGTTTACTTTCAAATACAAAACTTTCAATGTATAGGACTAAACAACTCCAAAAAAACAATGCTCTCAACTCTTCACTCTAAAACTACATTCTCCCTCTAAAGCTACCCTTTAAAAACACACTAAATCCTTCCCCCAAACTACATTCTACTCTAAATCCTCAAACACTTTTGACCGAGACGTAATCTTCTTATGCGAGCTTTATCCAAAGACTCGGAAATGTTAAAGTTTCTATCACACACGCACGCACGCACGCACGCACAGACAGACAAAGTTTATCATCGCATAGGCTACACTTACGTGAGCCAAAAACCACAATGAGACTCTAATCTAAAACAAACGAAATCTAAAAAAGCAACCTAAAAACAATTCTTAAAAAAAACCAAATCTACAAAAACTCTAACAAAACCTGACCAAAATCCCTCCACTAAAACTAACTGCTCCCCTCTAACGAAATCTAGTCTACGAAAACAAATCTACGCCCCACTAAAAAAGAAAAGACCTAACTAAAAAGAAAAGACCTGTCTAAAAAGAAAGACCTGAATCTAACTAGACCCCTCTAGAAAAGAAAAGACCTGTCTAAAAAGAAAAGACCTAACTAAAAAGAAAAGACCCCTCTAGAAAAGAAAAGACCTAACTAAAAAAGAAAAGACCTAACTAAAAAAAAAAAGACATAACTAAAACCCCGTCGCACACTCGGCCATCCTGCAAAGCACAGAATGCACGCCGTAAGCATACGTAAACAAATCAACAATTTCAAATACCACAAGCTAACTCGTTGAACAACAAAACACATCATTCCTACCAAATAACATGCCTACAATACCGTTCTCTCAAACAACGGTTTTCTAAAGCATTCAACAAACAAAAGTCTTCCCAAACATTCCAACTCACAAAACAATCTACTTGAACATTCAAATAAATCCTTTCCCCAAGCAGCATACTATTCTTCTCACTGCTTACCCATTTACAGAAAGAAAATTGTATTAACCTACCAGCAAAAGAATTCTCACATCCCGAAAAGATTTCCGCCCGTGACAGACATGTCACACAACGGCATCAAAAACACGCCGCACCAAATACACGTCTTCTTCCCTCAAAGATTCCAATCAAAAACACAGTTTTAGCGTCCACATCCTGCGCGCCGGTGTCACAAGATTAACACATTCAACTCGAGGGGTGTCGGGCAGCCCCACTTTCTTTAGTTAGTGTCTAACGTCACCTTCAACTATTCAAATTTACATCGCGGCGGAGGGAAAAAGGGAGATGGAATAAAGCCACCTGTCAATTGTTTCCCGTTCACAAAAACATTAATCACAAAATTTACTCCAGAGGCTTGTACCAAAAAAGCGATCGTTTTACCTATGCAAATTTTAGAATCGGCTATTCCGCGAGACCAATTCAATAGAAATGAAACTCAGTCTCGGAAACCTTAATGGATCCCCGATAGTACAGGTTTGAATCCTTAATAGCACAGAGGTACCACGAGTTCACACGGATGCACAAAAGTGCATGTGTACCGTAACTGTCGTTCCCAAGCTCACATCCTCCCCAACTTAGACTGTCGTCTCCTGGCGACATGCCAGAATCAGAAAAATTCAAAAAAATATTTAACCTCCCAAGAACATAATATTCTCCATCCTCAAATTATTTCAAAAACTTTCACACAAAAACAACCATCAACTGACTATAACAATATTTCTCTAAAATTGATAGGTTCTGAAATACAAATTTCCCATAATCCTTCCAGTGCCAATAATCCTATCTCCTGTCGACATCCAACTCAGACAAGTTGACAAAAAATCACAACTCATCTTTAAAGGTCCTCGTCTACATTTTCTGACAGAAATTGAGATTTGACCACTAAAATGTTTAATCCATTCACTAACACTTTCAAAAAAACACCCCCCTCCGATCAGAAAGGACGGAGCAAGTGTAGCCGTTTGAAAATTCATTGATGTATTCCATCGTAGTAGGATATCCTTATTTGGAACATACTCGTAGTAGGATATCCCTATTTGGAACATAATGTAAACCGGAAGTTTTCAAAGTGCTCAACCACCCAGAATTCCTAGCGGTGAGCAGCCGCTGGCTTGACGAAAGTTCTCTGGTAAGTTCTTTTTATCAATTATGCAATACATTCTTGTCGTATAAGACTTTTAAGTGGCTGCAAACAAGGCTTCATAATGCAACAAAACAGTTTCAAGCAATGCGTTTGCTCTGTTCACGTACTGTGTTCGTCATTCGTAGATATTACATCTTAGCCGAGTTGACGCATTTCAGGGAACCTCTCAAAAGTCAGTTTTACGCTTACAGCATTGCACATTACGGTACTTTATGTTTGATGGCGGTTTACAAAGAGGCTCTGCTTAATGATTCGGTTCAGGAATTAAGGAGTCATCATAAAAATAAAGCAAAAGCATAGGTCTAACACTAACTCAATGTTTCGAGAGGCACAGTAAAGTTCCGACACAGTGAAACACGTACACTGACAATGAAATCTAAAACGCTTGCAATCGATCTAAATTTGTATTTCTGCACACACAAAACATTTCGACTACAAAATAAGGATCGGAATCAAAAACAATTGTATTTTCCAACAAGAGTCCTCGATTTGTGTGCTTTCATTTTTAATGAGTTTACGTAGACTACTACCCGCAACATCGATGTCAGAATCACCATTGATTTTCCTGCAAGACTAACAACTATAGATCTAACTGAATCAGTTGAATCAGAGATCTAGATTCTCCGGTCGAATCTTAGAATGCAGCTGGTTTTTATTTTTGTATTTCTTAGGTCTATGTGTGTGCCGTATGTGTGTAAAATGTGCGTGTATGTGTAAAATGTGCGTGCGTATGTGTGTGGATGTGTGTGTGTGTGTGTGTGTGCGTCTGTGTGTGTGTGCGTCTGTGTGTGTGTGCATGTGTGTGCGTGTACGTACGTGCGTGCGCGCGTGCGTGCGTGTGACATTCACTTGGTAGTAGGAGTGATTGTGTGAATCGGAGTATCTGTACGTGTTTGTTTTCTTATACCTGATCATGTTTTAGACGATTCATGTATGCATTTATAGTTCTTAAAAATGCCAAACGTGTAACTCATTATACATTTGCCCCTTATGGCATAAATAAACTAATACTGTACTGTATTGCATGGTAGGTATAAGCCACGTATTTTATTCACTTATGATTCATGTCCGTCAAGTATAACCGTTTGTCCATTTCTTAGACTGTGTCTTTTAACACTTTTGTTTTGTTGTTTCTTTTTTTTCTGTAAAAGCTGTCCATTTCGATACTCAGGTCGAACACAGTACGCTTATCTCATGTCTCAACTCTGAGCTAAGCATCGTCTCCACCGGTCAGAAGAGGCAGGGCAGGGCCAGCAGGTGCGGCAGTGTTACATTGTTTGTCAGCGCAATCGGGGACACAGAGAGTCCGCATGCGGACAGCTACTCAAGAAGCTGCCGCCAAGAGTTATCGGAAAGAAAGATCCAGTCTCTTAGTCTTACAGTGAGTTTGTGTTGTTACAAATGTAATGGTTTGAAGTTTTCTTCTCTCTGTTATTGCTTGGGTGCTTATGTTAATCTCAGTTATTGAAGTATAGGCTGTATATTGTAAATGTGTGTGTGTGTGTTTGTGTGTGTGCATACATGAGAGAGAGAGAGAGAGAGAGAGAGAGAGAGAGAGAGAGAGAGAGAGAGAGAGAGAGAGAGAGAGAGAGAGAGAGAGAGAGAGAGAGAGAGTGGTGACACACTTTACTTCCGTTTGCTGTTTAAAATGATACTTACAAAATCGACAATCCCATCAATCAGTCGAGACACAATTTATTAACAAAAGAATTTAAATTATATACCAACTTATTTAATGCATACACTCTTACATATGTATACATCTGAATGCATAAAGCACACACACAAACATGTACAAAGTAACCCCCCCCCAAAAAAAAAAAAAAAAAAAAAACCCATTAAAATGCTGATAACTCATGAATTTCTTCTACAACTTACTTCAAATGTGGTGTTCATTGGCCTGAGATATGGGATGATAATTCCACAAAGTTTCATGAATGCCGGTCAAGTGCGCATGGCTTATAATTATATCTACATGTCACTTGTTTCATAATACTACATCTATTAAAACAGATAAAATGGATACAAATTTGAATGCATTACATTATTTCATGACAATAGGACTTTTAACTGTGTTGGTCAGAACATGATTAACGAGATGACCGCGGGGGAGCTGGTCCTGTCCATTGCTGAGCGGCTCCCATCCCCGGTTTTGGGCATGGCCTGTTCCCAGAGGAGCCTATTCAAGTGCAGCCACATGTCCTTCCAGGTGTGTTTGTCACCACTACCAAGATAGGGGAAGGGAGGTTGATAACCACCCGTCAAAGACCTGTAATTACAAAAATAGTACTTAAAAATCTGAAACAGTTTCAACAATGTTAGCACACTGCTGCTAATCGCCATAAGTTATGCATGACTCGACTATGATGTGCCGTAATTATGCATTTAAATTATGATGAAAAAACAACAACCTGAAAAGTGATGGGCGTGTCCGGATAGGGCGGATAATCGTTATATGAAATCTTTAGAAATGTGTCCTGTTTCAGTTATTAATCTTTAAATGTTATAACAACATCCTGGAAATTCAGTAGAAATGGCTCAGTCAGGCTGATTTTTTGGCAACTACAGGGTGACCTTAAAAAAATGCAACCCACCAAAATGCTAATAACTTCTGCATCTGTTGACCGAAATACTTCATATTTTGGGGACATTAAATTCAGCCTATCCATGACCCTTCCACATCTTGGCAACTTTTTTTGAAATAGCACAAAAGTCTGACCATTTGATCTACAAAATTGCCCCTTCGTGAAAGTGTCACGGTAGCTGAAGTTTATGTCCCCCAAATATAATGTGATTCGGTCAACAGATGTAGAAGTTATTAGTATTTTTGAGGGTTGCATTTTTGGGGGGTCACCCCGTCACCCAGTCTTCTTCAAAATGGCAAAACAACACTGCTAGGCACAACAGCTGAACCAAATCAATTTGTGTGGGCAAAAAATGAGTTGTTCTTCAAGTTGAGATAATAAAACAACAAACAGGGTCACTCTTGCTCACACAATCAAATCTGCATCCAAATCAGTATGTGTTGTTTACATATTTTGTCTAACATGGACGCTATGGCATGCTGAGCGGTGTAGGTGTCAATACTCTCAGCAGACATAAAAGGCAGTTTTTGAAGCCATTTTAGCGGGTAATAAGACAAAGATTGGTACATTTGAGTAACCCGCAAACGCATTGCCTTCAAACTTGCGGAATATTTGTGCTAACACATGTCGTAAACTACACACGAAATCTCAAGTCATGTGATATATTAGTTCTGCTGTTATGCGACACACCAGAAAGAGTTTTAACAGTAAAGATGTACCCTGTCCGATTAAACAGAAACAAAATTAAAATTACCATGCATTTAGAAAAATGAAAGCTTCAATTTACCCTTACATTTAATACAGTTTCAAAAATGACTGTTCACAGCGCACTTGTTTAAACGCACACACACACATTTTGGAAAATGCTTTTTCAAGAGCCATTGATCAGTTAAGCGTGTCAGCAGTGAGCTTTGCTAGACGTAGGCCGACATGTGCGCTCAGCGCTCTAAATGAGTCAACTTCTTAAAAAACTACTTTCGCGTTGAAATAGTTATATCACCCCTGTCTGATAAAGAATGTCAATGAACATTTAGGATATGGCGCATCTGTCATTGTTCTTGAAGATTTCAACAAATAAAATTTGTTCAACTTCAATGATTCAGCAAAAACCTATCGTCAATTTAAGAACTTTCTGACAATTTCTGACATGACAAATAACAGCAGACCTAATGTCTCAAATTACTTGAAATTCCGAAAGTACTTTACAACATGTGTTAGCACAACTTTCCGAAAGTTTGAAGGCAATGCGTTAGCGAGTTACTCAAATGTACCATTTTTTGTCTCATTACCCGCAAACAGTCTTCAAAAACTGCCTTTTATGTCTGTTGAGAGGATTGACACCGACCCCGCTCAGCATGCCATAGCGTCCATGTTAGACAAGATATGTGAACAAAACTTACTGATTTGAATGCAAATTTGATTGTTTTGTCTAAGAACATGCTAAACATGTTTTGTTTTAGCAGTTCTGATTTGTTGTCAATTTTAACGCGGGAACCTTCATTTTGCGAATTTGATTTGGGGGTGTGTGTGTTGTAGGTTTCACTGTATCGACAATACGTCATGTAAACTTAATCTGTTTTCTGAATAAGTTAGGGGCATACAAGGCCTTTCCAGTCATATAATTGGTTTTACGATAAACGGCCTCATCATAAAGATCTGCCCTCAAACGCATCTGTAAAGGTTTTTTTTATGATGAGTAGTGTAGAACAATCACCATCTTACACATCTGATCACAAGATTATGCTTTCCGAAAAATTCTGCTATGTCTCCGGCGCATCAGTATCTGTCCGAAGGGTTTGAAAACAACTAATTACAACACACACACCCCCTCCCAACCTCCACCACCACCCAAGAAAAAAACAGAAGAAAAGAATAAATACATTGATAAATACAAGAAGGAAAGAATTAATTTACATTTTTTTCAATTGTTTTTTATAACAAATATAATGCTTCTAGGTCATCATTATCAGGCCGATGATTAAACCAAAGCTTAGTCACGGAAATGCATATATGGACTAAAAATGACGTGTTTTTTTCTTGCATGACAATGGCTTAGACATGACTTCATCCTGAATCGGCAGAGCAGCGATGTATTCTTATATGGATGCCATGGACGTCTTCCACCTAGCGGGCACACAGATGGTTCACAAATCTACCCACTTGTATATTGCATACCTACCCCCTCACTCTTAACCATTGCTCCTTCAGTTATGTAGTAAAACATAACATAAAGCGATCATTTCTGAAAATATTGTAAGACATTAGCTTCTTTACTTCTGCAGCTGCATCAAAACACACACACACACACACACACACACACACACACACACACACACACACACACACACACACACACACACACACACACACACACTTAATACCGATGCCACATTTCAAGTAATCGGGCTGCAGGTATATT
Source organism: Littorina saxatilis (assembly GCF_037325665.1). NCBI lineage: Eukaryota > Metazoa > Mollusca > Gastropoda > Littorinimorpha > Littorinidae > Littorina > Littorina saxatilis. Next base: position 73,748 of record NW_027128201.1, read on the forward strand.
TGTCTTCTAAAGTCCACAATCAGAATGGCAGGAGCTATTGGAAAAAACGTTGTTTTTTTTTTACATTTTTGTCTTTGATCTTCAGGCTTCCATAACAGTTCTCTAAATGTCTTGAGAATACGCCTGAAACGTTACATGAACCAAAACAACAACAACCGAAAAACAAACGCTGTGCATAGGGAACACAAATATCAATGATCTTTCTTTATTTGGTGTCGTTTTCAACGACGGGATATCAATGATAATTTAGCAGGGAGTATCAGCCGGGACATTATTTATTATTCTGAATAGATCAACATTCATATATGCATCAAGTGTACTAATTGATCCTGCTAAATTGTATTTGTTTGTGACTGATGCACTTTTTATTCACTTTGCACATGTATCACGTAAGACAAATCAAGGGAGGTAATTTTGCTCGGATTAGATGGTTCCCTCCCCTGATAACAAAAGCACAAAAATTAATTTTCCCCCCCTTCTCGTATGTGTTATTCAGACGTTTTGTTGGTTTTTGTTGAATATTGATGTGAAAGGTTCAGTCCTTCCCGAGTAAACTATTCGATTTATCTCAGAACAGACCAGGCCTGAAAAGACCATCGCTAAACTGTAAACACATCAACTAATCAGCCTGGGTGCAGTTTGTGATTGTTTTTTAATTGACTGATTTGTGAACGAACACAAGTAGGAATCTGTGATGATAACACATCAAAATAAATTATCACCTTGCGCATGAAGCAGCCAGGTTGTCGAATCTAAATCTTTGTTCATGTACAATCTTGTCTAAATCTGAGATGGTGAGCCCAAATTTTTCATGGCATAGCTGCCAAGTTTTCCCAGATAAAATTAGGGAGGAATGAGCGTCTCGGCGCTTTGCGCCGAGCCGACGGCGCGAAGCGCCTAGAACGCTAGGGGGGTCTGGGGGCATGCCCCCCCGGAAATTTTTGGAAAAAAAGGATGCCCAATGGTGCAATCTGGTGCATTCTGAGGATTATAATTGCCAGTTTCTGGCAGCAAATTTTTTCACATAAAAGGAAGAATGAGCTGGAGAGAGAGTAGATGTAGTGACTTACCTATGCACGTCAAGCTTCCTTCTACACTATTTCATACTTCTTCACACTCACATCTTCCAATTGTGTGGGGGAAGATATCTTTTGCTATCACAGTTCACAACAGCACCAAAATCATAGTTCATGTTAGTTACTTCCTTGAGTTTATTTCACAATCCAAAAGTCACAACACACTACAGGGGTGTACCTCAACTTTTTTTGCTACCGGCCAGGGGGGCCGGTAAGTCCAAAATTGAACCGGCCCCCCAAAATCCCAACCAGCCCCCAACCTGCCGGGATTTCTTACAACCGCCCCAGCGGCTCTTCGCGTGCTAACCATCTACACAAAAGACGTACATTCATACTTATTATGGATTTGCATTGCTAATAACTACCCCAAACACACACAACACTTGATGACTAAAATGCTATATTTTAATATAATGATAATTAACCTTGTTTTAATAAAGAATTTCAAATAAAATCCGCCACAAAGAAACAAGAAATCAAAACAACATTCACACCCTGTCACACAATCACACACTAAACCTCATTAAAAGTTACCCCCTTTATGTACCCCCTACCACACAATTTACAAAATAATTTACTATGGAACTGTACTTTCCACATAAACACACACTTTAAACAAAAGAGTAAATCAGCATTTTTTTTATTTAAATTATGTTTTTTATTGTGTAAAACCAAGTATAAAAAGCTGACTACAAATTTTGTATTAGTTGCTTTCTTGTTTTGTTTCTTTTTCTTTATGTGTGTGTTATTAATTGTGCCTGCCCGTGCAGGGCCTCTTTTTTAAATCAGGTTTTTGAACTCTCTTTTTTGTATTCAGTTGTATTGTTTAAGTGATTCATGACATGTGGACAAGTTTGTTGTTTGTTGCTCGTGAAACGTCCCTTACTTTCGTTTTTTGTGTGTGTGTGTTTTTTGCGTCTCAGCTTTGCGAGGTCAGCCTTGATCAAGCAGTCTCGTGAAGCTGTTTGTTTGTTTAGTGTTTCATGAGAACGTGTTTTTGCGTGTGCTTTGCAGTTATACGGTGAACTATAATTCAGTTTTTGTGAGTTCGAAGGTGTTGATGTTAGTCAGTTTTGGGTGTTAAACTTTGTCGTCCTATGTCCTTCCACTGAGGAGGTTGTGTTGTGATGGTGTTGTGAACCTGGAATACGGTAAGGGAAAGCTATTTTTGTATGTCTAAGAAATCTTGTATTACCTGATGATGTTGTATATGCTTACTTTTTCTTATCTGTTTCTCTTGTGTATGAGAAATATTGTATTAGTTGATGTTGTGTATGCTCACGGATTCTTCCATTTTTCGTTCTTTCTCTCCATTCTGTTTGTCTGTCTGACATTGTCTTCTTTTATTGGTTTGTCTGTCTCTCTCTCCGTCTGTCGGTCTGTTCGTTTCTCTCTCTCTCTCTCTCTCTCTCTTTCTCTCTCTCTCTCTCTCTCTCTCTCTCTCTCTCTCTCTCTCTCTCTCTCTCTCTCTCTCTTTGTCTCTCTCTCTCTCTCTCCGCTCTTTCTCGCCTTCTTTCTCATTCTCTGTGTCTCTTTCATGTTTCTCTCTCTTCTTTTCTCTTTTCATTCGCTCTACCCTGTTTACTCTTCAGTTTATAAGCAAGAAATATGTGTTAAATATGTGTTTAAGTTAATAGTTGAAATTCTGTAAGGGCTTATATGTGGTTTTTTGTTTTGCCCACAGTTTTCACCTTTCTCTCTACTGGATTAAAGCACAACTAGACCAACCACAATGAGTCAGTGTGAACGTTACCAGTATGCCTAAACCAAACAATGGGGATTTCATCACACAAAATACACGCAACATGACAACCAGATCAGGGGCAGGCACATTAATATTACTGTTAGATCAAGCAGAAGTATAAAAGTTGCATACCAGCCAAATTTACCACAGCTTAAGTCATAAATAATCAAAAGCATTATATTTCATTTCTATTTCCTAATGAAAACAGATGTTCAGATTTCCTGATCCTAGAATTGTTTACAGGTGATCTTTATGCTTTTGATTCAGAAGAGTTGCAGAGTTGCACCCCTTATCGTTATTGGTGAAGGTCTGTCTTTTCTTCTTTATATATTGGATCGTTTTTTTTGTTACTTCCTTGGTAGAAGGGAAATAATTGACAGCAGTAGTACGGTCACTACTTGTACTAAGCTGGTCAGCAAAGCTGGTGTTAACATATTTTAGAAAACGGCCTTAATGAGTATCCCTGCAGTCAATGACCTATACATTTCCCAGAAACTGGATCAGTGGTACATAGCAGGCACATCAAAGGAAAAATACAGAGGGGGAGAGAAAGGGGGAATGTACGTTCTGGCTCACCGATTCCGACAGACCCTAAATATTAACCAAAAATAGGCTTCTGGACTAAACTTTTACTAAAATGAAACATGCGACAAAATCAGAAAAATACTGCATAAATCCATACAAAAAAAATACAGTAAAGTAAGGTTGTTTTGAACCAATTCCGGGTCTGTCGGAATCAGTAACCCTGAACGTACATTTCCCTTTTCTCTTATACAACGCTAAATTTAGTTTCCATTGAAATATTAACTGGTTGAGCCACTTTAGTTTTACACGCTCTCCAAACAGCCAGCGTGTGTTTTGATCCAATCTGCCCGTCGTAGCCAAGCCCAACACTACCGTATTGATCTGTTAAAGACAAACAGCCAGCGTGTGTTTTGCCAGGCATGCAAGCTTGTCTTCTATATTCCTCCAATGGCAAGACAAGATTAAATCATGTGATAGCAACAGTTACGTCACTTCCGCCCACCACTCAGTGTTGATAGTAGCATAGCCCAGTGATTTTGTCATTTCATTCCGGAGTCGCCTACCGTGCAGTTGTGTTTTCTGTGAGAGAAGTGTTTTTACTGTCACTATATTTGCTAAATATTTATGTCTCGAGATAGCATTTCTGAAGAATTAGAGAGAGAAATTCTTGAATCACAAGTTGCTCATCAAAATCTATTAGATTTCTCTCAACAGTCAACAAGTTTAATTCTTCCTCAAGATATGGATCAACAAAGCAGATGGAGTGTAGAACAACTTGGCATCATTGAGGAGCATATATTTCATCATAATAATTATGTTGATGTATTGAATAGAATGAAAAGAGAAGGGCCATCAGAAAGTAGGAAACTACCTAGATTTCTCTCCCAACCAAAAAGAAAACTGACATCTCTGTATGGGGAGCAGGTGAAAAAACGAAAGGTTATGTCACCAGAAGAACTCCATCAATACTTGCAGTCAAAAGAGGTTGATGTGAGTAAGACAGTTAGGAAAGAAGTTTTCTTTTTTTCCTCAGAGAAAATAGGGTCATCAGATGCTGCTATTGAAAAGCTGAAGGAAGGATACAGGCAGATTCAAAGACAGGAGGCCACCAGTATGTGTTTTAACCTTCAGTATGGTTCTCTTCTGGATGCATCTTTCAAATTCTTTCAGGAAGAAAAGGAACAAGGAATTCACAAAAACAAGTGGGAAGAGTGGTTGCGGGCAAACATTGGCGCGGCATCTCACCAGCTTATTCACGTAAACTGAGAGAGATTGCTCGTTTGCTGAAACCATACTCTAGCAGGTTTTTTACAGGAAATCTACTCTCTGAGAAAAGATTTGAAGACAATGTTTGAAAGTAATGAGGAGATCAGAAAATATTGGACTTCTCCCATGCAAGAACCACTACAAATCCAAACACAATCCTCTCAGGTAGAAAACACTCAGTTGTGAGAAGTCAGTCACGGTTGAGCAGAGCGCTCCAGCCTGGAGCGCCAGGTCTTTGTATTGCCTGCTGTTGATGCTTCTTCCAACCCGTCAAACAACTTCTAAAGGCTGCCTTTTCAGGCGGCCGCCGAGTGCACTTTATGCAAATGACTTGTTTATTGAATCAAGCTTTGACAAGTGTACTTGGTGGCTGCTTTAAAACTCAACAAAGCCTACTCCCCCTTTCACAAACACTTCCCAAACGCAAGCAACGTCCACTTCCCCGCTGCAGTCAAAACAAAGCTGTCATAGCGGGTTTTCCCGATTGACAAAAATTCTTATTACACACTCAGACTATTTGAAGCCGCGTTTGTCCTCCAGTGCCCAATTGCATAAGAATATTCTGGTGATGAATAAACGCGCTTTGTGTCATTAGCATCTAAAGATTTCTTGTTTACAATAGTTGTGTTGATCTGATGAAGCGCAGAACTGATCTTAGGGTTGTCATGGTGAAACACTCGCTTCTGAAACAGTGCTTCCTTGTAGTTATCATGCGATATGCTCGACTTTACAACCTGTTTGCTTACACCCTTTGCTTTTTTAACCACCCCTTTCTCACTTGCAACACTGTACATCTTTGCACGCAATCCAACATACTCCTTAATTATCTTCCCATTCATTTCATCTTTCATCTTTCCAATAACCTTCTTGTTAACATTTGAGTGCAATGGTGATTCTTTAGGGTAGTCGCAAGTGTCATAAAAAGAATCTTTTCCTTTTACTGCAGGACTTTCAGCTTCTAGATCTTTGTAAATGTCATCCGCTGGAATGTCAAGTAAGAATGAATCTGTGTCTGTGGAAAGTACTCTCGATTTGGGATATCTTGGTTTCAAATAATCATACAAAAACTCAAGCATCAACAGTTTTGACAACTCTAGCACAGTAAAGCCTATGAATACTGGTTTGTCAAGCTTGACTTCAAGTTTTTTCATTAAGATACCATACAGCTGTTCATGAAAGTATTTAAAGTCTTGATACTGTGGTTTGGATGTCAGCTTGATGGCCTCATTTTCTCTTGTAACAAGTCTAACATCCTTTCTCTTGTGTGGGTTTTCCATTGTCTTACCAAAGCAACTGTTGTTCATCAGTTTAAAAAAGTCTTTCTCTGATGCATCAGCGGCTTTGGTTCTCAGTTCTGTGTTTTTCATGATGTAAGGTTTCATAAACTGTTCTTGATCAAATAAAATTATACGATGAACAGCCTTCAAAATTAATCCATGTCTAATGTAAAACTGTAACAGTCTGTAGTGACACACATACTTCTTTTTGTGAAACAGATTGGGCACCAGCTTTGGAGGTTCTCTTGGGTTTACTTTTAACCTCTCAGCCGCTAAAGGATAATCATTATGTAGATCATGAAGTGATAGTGGATAGTCTAAGTCAACTTCTAGTATCCATCCCTTTCGACTGTCTGGGCCTGCTTTTAATATTGTCAGCACAACACATTGTGAAAATGGTCCTGAATAGATCTTAAAGTTCCGAAGTGGAAGCGTCTGACACATTGCCCAACCATACACATTGTTTGCATCTAGATACATGATGTAATTAGAAGGTTTCATAGGATCAAAGTCGTCCAAGTATTTGTTGTTGGCTTTGCAGTAATTGTGTGAAGCCATACTGATTCCTCCACGTAGTCCATTTTCAATCATCTGAAGTGTAGGCAGATCTGATAGCAAGTCAATCTTTACTCCTGTAAATCTAAGAAATGCATCCCAGCTCATGCCTGGTGCAGATATGTAATGTGAAGGATCTAGATTGTAGTGCTTCATACATGTTCTTCTGTAATTCTCAAATATATCTGCAAGTAAACAAACATCAGCCAACAAATATTGATCATGATAATCACCCATTGTATTACATCCTAATTTATTCCATGCAGTCTTAGCGTGTTCATAGTCTTCGTCACTTATACCTTTACCCTTCAGCCGTGAGAAGTAAGCATCCTTTGGTGGTAACTCATCTTCATCAAACCTCTCCCACGAATCCATGTATTCATATGGATAGACTCCCTTTCTAACTAAGTCACTGTCAAAGTACTTACATGTGATTGGGAAAGCAGTTAGTGATGAAGATAAAGACTCAAGTGTTCCCATCAGATGTTGAGCAGAATCGTAGAAGTATAAACTATTCAGAGTAAAGGCCATGTACTTTTCTGAAGACTGCGCAATGCATCTTGCTTTGTATTCATCAGTTACTGCCTGCATGATCAGATGTGAATCATAACCGCGCAAGTTATGGAAGAAGATTGGAAGCTTCCAAGTCTTAGGATCAAACTTTAATTGTAGATTACATTTGCTGTGGGCTGCTCCTCGGAACTGCCCACTTACATGATCATGATCTCTTACTATTGGATTGTCTGTGTTTGGTGTTAGACTTTGTTCGCATATCCAACACTGTGTGGTAGAGTTAAACTGTTCTTGGTCTTCAGGTTTCATAACAATGTCTGAAAGATTCAGTTGTTTGGAGCAGTCATTTCGCACTTGGTTCATTTGCTGTAAGAAGTTCTTTGCTGCATTAGGTCCTCTGTACAATTGCGGTTTAGAATGTTTACCATCTGAACTAACAACAATAAATGCATATGAACAGACTTGATGATTACTTAGAGTTACTGTTTTAGGTAGGTCTTTTGGTAAAGGTCCTTCATATGGCACAATGATAGATTCAAAGTCAGCATAAACAACATAAGGACTTTTCTGTAGTTTGCATACATTCTTAAAATACACTTTGCTGTCTGGCGGTGGTGTTGTTAACTTCACAACCGCATCATCAACGCTCTTACAATGTTGCTTGTGTATAAATGCTGCATGAATTGATGGAATACGCAAGAGACATCGCCTACAAAAGTCTTGTTTACTATTGTGATTGCTTGTGCTCGCCATCAGTCTACTCATTGTACGAATCAAAGTGTAATGATATTTTACACCATCAGTCATTAGTAACATGTCAACATGGTTAGTATCACAATCACCAATCGTTGGTGAGTTCTTTGATATTCTGACTGGTTTCAGTTCATCTTCCTCATCCCACGTGTAAACATTTACGGTGATGGGTTTGTTTTGCTGTTCAAATTTGTCAATGCTTGTAATGCTGACAGGAAATTCAATACCAGTAAAGTTTAGTTTATTTCTGTATGCATGATAGTTAGACACTCTTTCTGCATTTTTCTTTACACTGTACAGTCTTGCCAGAACACACCACATAAAACATTTGTCATCATCATTCTTTATGTTCAGCACAGCACGTTTTTTGACAAGAGCAGGAGGTAAAGGTATGTAACTTCTACCTCTGATGGGGGCAAATTTACTTAGCTTCAATTCTATTTTTAGAATTTCACCTTCTGACCATCCGGATCCTTTCATCTTTGCATCCTCTGCAGCTTGCTCAAACCGTTTCATCATTTCATCTGCCCAGTTTCCATTCAATTCTGCCATAGAATTAAGTGCTAGTTGTCTGGTTGAAACATGAACTTCTAGCACCTCATCACTGACTGTTTTGTATTTTATTAAACTGACTATCTGCACTTTTACTGGAGGTTCAATCAACAAATTGTTTGGAATTTGTTCAATGGCGTCTTGCACACTGGACTGCACATTTTGAGGATCCGTTACTTGTAATTCAACGGTGTCAAATACTGTCGATAAAGATTCTAATACAGAGTCTTCCATCGCTGTGAGTTTGATTTTATAACTCAAAATAAAAATATAAATTAAAAAAATGAAGTTGCTTAGAATTTTTTCTCAGAGCTTCCATTTTTGTTAACACTATAAAATCTGAAATAAAAAATCATTTAACAGTTGTACCACGTGGAACTAATTGTAATTCCTCTTTTACAAAGGCTCTTTGCGGTGCTGGTTCTCTCAAGTAATATATAGGTGGATTTGTCTCTACTACTCTCTTGATTTCATGAATGTCAATACTCCAGATTGGATCCGTTGCACGCTTCCTGCTGTCACCCTCAGCTTCACCGGGTGCATATAAATATCTGACTTTCTGATTGAAAGGTAGTAATGCCACTGGTGTTGTTGACTTTGGAGCAACAGGTATTGTTTTCTGTTTGATTGCATCAACTGGTCTTAACCCTGTAGCTTTAAATACCTCCAGATTCATTGCTCTAAGTACTGATGGTAATCTTTTGACCCATTCAGTGTTACGCAATTTACTTTCTGTGTCCAAAAATTCCTGATGGTACTGATATGAAAACAGTTTTTCTGCCAACTGTTTGTTAAAGCTCTCAACAATAGCCTGTGACCTGTGGTTTCCTGGAATACCTCTCTTCACTGTAACATGATGTTTTAACAGAAGCTGGTTGACAGCTCCTTTAAACTCCTTACCATCATCGCACTGAATCATTCTGGGATACTTTAGTGGTCCACGTCTGTAAATTTCTTGCAGGGCAACAGCTGTAGCTATAGCACTTTTCTCTGTCAACGGTTCAGCATCTTTGTATCTTGTTGCAACATCAACTACAGTCAGTGCATACTTATATTTCTTCCTTCTGACTGTGTCATGCGGTAAATACAGCAGGTCTATTTGATGAGTGTCATTCGGTTTAATGTTAACAAAGTGTGGTCGTGTAATTTTTCTTGGTGCAGGTAAATAGATCTGCCAAACTGCCTGCTTTGACAACCATTTCTTTGCTATATCTTGAGAAACACCTGCTGCGTCACTGAGCTTGTCAATAGCAGTTCTTCCTTTCCAGTATCCTTTTGGGGAATAATATATTTTAGATAACAAAGCATCACTCATGGTTTTTTAAATGACAGAATATTAAGATTTGACAGCACGCGCAATAAAGTAAACAACAGCCATACCAATAACAATGAAAACAATCTCTCCCACCTTCTGCTCTTCTGAAGGCTGATAAAAGTCACCCAGTTTTGGAGGAGCACTTGTCTTCATTTTCTTTCCAGTTACAAGATAGTATTCTTGAATGGCTGCATCAACATTGGCAAAGGTTTTGTTTGCATGTCCTTGCTGCCTGAGTTTATCATTCATAAAGTCTAACTGCGCAATTCGTTTCTTCTCGTATTCATCCTGTGCTTTCGCCAGTTGTTCCATGGCTTTGTTGTGCCTTTCCCTCTCTTCACCATTTTGCAGTTTAGAAAACAAATAGTTGCTGCCAGAAAATGCAAGCGCATTTACAATCGCACCTCCCACCATCATAACCAAGCTAGCCATTTTATTGTCTTACATGTTTATATTTTCTGGAATAATTCCTTGCTTCACCAGGAAGTCTTTTGTTGCAAAGGAAGCTGTCACAACACCAATTAGTTTAGCACCGTCTTCGAAGTCTAACTTTCCCAAGTCGGCTGGTTTCATTCTGAGGAGACTTTTACCCAGCATTGTGTAACCTACACTCAAGCCTCCAATCACTGCAGCGTGACAAACTAGATTAACTATTGTCTTTTCAGAACTCATTTTTATGTTATCAAAATTAAAATATTAAAATTATTCCATATGAAATGAATCCACTGCAGGTACTACTGTGGGCTTTTTTATTGTTTGTACTGCTTTGTTTGTTGGTTTTGGTGTTTCTGATTTTGGTGTTTCTGATTTTGGTCTTTCTGACACTTTATATTTGCCTTGCCAAAGTTTGTAAAGCAAGTATCCACCTCCTCCAACAACAGCTGCTACAGCTACTTTTCTGTATGATAGAAATGAAGATTTTAATTCTTGATCAGTTTGTGTGACCTTAGTCACTTCAGGAATGTTTGGTGTCTGCTCAACTTCAGACATAATGTTCTGCTTTGCCTTTTGATTTAACTTTTTTTGTCTGTTCCATTCGGCTAGTTTTTTTCCTGCTTCTACTCTACCAGGTTTCTTTGTCACTGTGTTCACTTCTGGTATTTTCGTCTGCTCCACTGTCTGCTCCGACTGCTTCAACTGATCCGTCATCTTTTTTATTCTGAAAATTAATGTGTTTGAAAGTAATTAATCCAGCAACAAATGGTACTAATAAAGCACCAAATCGATAATACAGGTCACAGGTAAGAGATTCGAGGGACTTGGAAACAACAGGGTCATGAGTTAGATCATGTGTTAAGTCTTCCTCCGAGTCGAGAGGTGTAAAATGTCCAACAATCTTTGTGTACAAACCTATAACAGTCTGTCCAATACTTCTAACCATCTTAGAACCAAGCACTGATTCATACCGTCCATGATACTTTTCTATATCTTCTGAGGAAAGATGTTGTACTTCTTCCACAGTTAACTGCTGCCCAAGGTAGTGTTTTGTTTTTCCACAAACAGCAAGTGAATACAATCTTTCTTTTTTATCAGGTATAGTCCTACTGTCACAGATTTCAATATCTGTAGCAGTCTGCATCAGCAATTCATCACAGTTCATTTTATTTTGATGCAGAATAAAATTAAAATCTAGTAATTAAACTTGAGTAAGAACTTAGGTAGGAACTTGAGTAAGAACTTGGGTAAGAACTTGACAAGATCTTAGGTAAGAACTTAACAAGAACTTAGGTAGGAACTTGAGTAAGAACTTAGTAAGAACTTGACAAGAACTTGACAAGAACTTGAGTAAGAACTTGAGTAAGAACTTGAGTAAGAACTTGGTAAGAACTTGAGTAAGAACTTGACAAGAACTTAGCAAGGATTTCTACAAACATACATACTGAACTGGTTGATCAGTTTTTAAAACCAGTTTCGAGTGCTTAGAAGATTTCAGATTATTCTTTATTCTTTCTCTCTCCTGTTTGTTTTCAATGACATCATTTTCTCGAAGGCACTCTTCAAAACTGTCACGGTCCTTTGAATAGAACAATGTTATTGTTTTGAGTTGCTCTCTAAAGTCTTTCAGAACTGCATTGTATTTTTGTGTTAATATCCAAACTGATATTAATGCATGTCGTCCACTGAATGCAAGCTTTGCTAGTGCACTTTTCTTTCTAACAATGTCACGTTCTGCTGCACAGTCATCAATAATAAACAGTGTTGGCGTGTTCTGAAAAAGATCGAAATAATGCTCCAAGCAAACATTTAGACGATCAGAAGGATTTACAATAAATATATTTTGATCAGACCATATGAATTTTCTCTCCTTGTATGTTCTGTTATGCTTTATGGTTGGACAGAATATGACTATGTGTTCAAAGTGATTTATGTAAACAGTCTGTAATAAATCCAAAACATATCTTGTTTTGCCGCAACCTGTTGCCCCACAAATCAAAGAACAGTGTGGATCTTTTGGAAGAAAATCTAGATACTTCATTTTAACACGTTCAATAAACAATATCCTGTAATCTGCTTTCAGAGATGTTTAACTGCGCATCTGACACAACAAACACGTAGATCTTAACTGATTTACTACTACTCCCTACTTCCTTTTCAATTTGTATTGTGATTCCTTCTGATCCGTTTTCAATTCGCCTTCCACTTCCATGCAGTTTGTTGTCGTCAGTTGTTCTGAGATCCAGCCATAACGCATATTTATTTGTCAAGAAATCTTCTACGCCAACACCGTGTAAATGTAGATCTTTAGCCACAAGATCAGATGTTGGGTCTTTCAATCTTCCTCCAGTAAAGTACTTTCTTGCTTCATCATAGTGTTGGTATGGCAGCATGCCAGATGCAAATATTTGGTTTGGCTGCCCTTCAATTGTGCAATATACTCTATTGATTAGTGGATTGTAAAACTTTTCTATTTGCCTTTCATATGAATCTTTTGGTTCCTCAAACAACATAAGTATTCCCTTCATTGACCTAGCTGGTGTATTCAAGTTAATGTTCCAGATTGGATCAGCCTGGCTTTTTGAAAGTGTACTGTGATTCAACACTCTTTCATAATAGATAGGCAGCTTAGAACTGTACTGATTTTCTATAAGTCTAGCCAGTTCAGGATGGTTTACAACATCAAACTCTAAAGAAATTCCAGACACCTTATACTTTGCTTCCGGGTCTTCTGAAAGCATAACACGATCATAACTATTGAAAGTCAGGTCGTATGACAGCCTGTCGCGCAATGCTCCTTGATAGAAGGGAGGATGTGAATTTATGAGTTCAAAGTCAAGTGGAATACAAAATTTGTTTCCAAAAGCAACATTGACAGCGTTATCTTTTTTGTTATTGTCAGCTTTATCTCCTGCTCCTATTCTAACTTTTATCCCATTGTCTGACTGAATCCCTTGAAACACTCTGTTTTTCTTTTCATTGTCAGTCAACCAATGATCTGCATAAACTAAAAAAACATCTGCATTATTCAATGACATCACTTCCCGCCCTTCCAGTTTGACAGTAATCTTCCTCACAATTGCTCTTCCAAAGTCCTATTTGCATCTGAGCCAGATTCTAATTCTAATTTGAATGATAGTCTTACAGTGCCTGGTACAATAACATCGTTCTTACCTAGATTAGGAAACCTAACAGTAAGTATTTCATTCTGATCAATAGTAGAAGGATTATTTGTAACTATAACTGTTTGCCTTATTCCTTTTACCCCGAGAGGTTCTTTCAGCCTTCTGTAAGGATCAAGAACAGAACCGAACGATTGTGCCATCTTTTTTTATTTTCAAAATAAAAAATAAGTTACAAATGGCAGAAGGTGGATTAGAAGATATATTTGAGCCAGCGGACGACATGAGCGAAGCAATCCCTTCGGTTCCCTACCATCATTCACTGCATTATGAGGTGGCACGACATAAACTTCTGGAAGGTAAAGTTAGAGATTTCTACAAAAGTTTAGGAGAAGAACCTGATGTTTTAGATCCAAACCAGTTCAAAATGGAAGCAAATCATTTATATACAACTAGCGATAAAGGAGAAAAAGTCCAACTTACATATAAATCTAATCCTGCTAAGTTTCTATCAAAAGTTTCACTAAAACAAAAACTTACTGCTAATCGACTTAGGCAATTAGATATTGTGCCTAGCACACGGTCATCACCTTCCCATGTTGTTTCCTTACTTCAAAAAGCAGAACTAGGACTACCAACTGCTACTCAAATAGAATCTGTTCCATTGCAAGATCTTAATAAACTTGCAGAAGAGGCTGATCAACTTATACAAGAGATAGAGACTTCTTTTTCTGAGGAAACTTCACTGAAGACTCCACATGAACTATTACCTATGAGAGAAATAGAAGCCCTTAATCAATCACTACAAACCATCAGAGGTGAAATAGCAAATAATCTGTCAAAACTAGGTCAGCTGGATGAAGATATAAACAAAGAGAAACAAAAACTTGCTGATGCTGATGATTTGAACCTAGAACAAGAAGTAAAAAACAGAATTTCTAAGCGTTTAAAAGATTTGCAGGAGGAGAAAGCCATAAGGTTAGAAGTTCTAAGTAACAATAGAGAACAACTGAGAACACAGGTCAGCAGAATAAAAAATACAATTCAAAGAATCCTTTACGAAGACACAACTCTTGCTGAAAGAATTAGAACGCTTTTCAGAGAGCAGGGAATCACAATAGCTAGTATACTAACTGCGTTAGGATTTGCAATAAGCACATTAGTGTTAGCACTCACAGGTAGCACTGTCACACCTCCACCTCCACCTCCACCTTCACCTCCATCTGATCCGGGATGGGTAAAGAAACAACTCAAACACATTGCAGAACTATTAAAGAAACTAGCAGCAAAAGCTTTGGATGCACTTCCAGGAATCATTGGTTCAATTGTTAGCTGGCTGTTATCTTTTGCAGGTAAAGTTGTTGGTTTCATGGCTGAACATCTCTGGACTCTAATAGTTTTAATTGCAGGTGTTCTGCTAACGAGAATAAAGCAAAAGTAAGCCTACACCCACTCCACCAATTACTAGAGCAGTCTTCTGCGATTCATGATCATCACTAATACTAACAGCTTGATCATCACTAGTGACAGAATGATCTTCACCTGCAGCGTGATCTTCACTTGTCACGCTTTGTTTCTGTTCATTGTGATATGGCTGTAGCATCGTTCTGATTTCTGAATTCAGTTCTTCACCCTTTCCAAGCGGCTGGGTGTCACTAGCAATAATGATTTCATTGTTATAATTTGTTATTGTTCCAATCTGCAGCTGGAGATCAGAAGGTAACATGTAAAGGCAGTTACCAACAGCAAAGTCAACTTTTGATCTTGCATAACGGAGAGAGTCTTGATACCTTTTGATGCTGGAAGGCAGATCAACTGCAGAGTTTATGACATCTTCTAAATTTGATAACAACTGTTTCTGTGCATCAAACCCTGTGCTTGTTCTCATTATGTTTGATCGTGTCTGTGCCTGCGAGCCTAGCAAGCACCACGCATATGTTCGGATAGATTCATTGATCCTTTCAACACCTGATCCAGTGAAACCTTTGCCGGTGTCTAATATAAAAGTAGTCCATGCATTGTGGTGCTGTTGTTCTATTGATCCTAACTGTACCTGCACATTTGAAGAAAAAGATGTATGACCTGGCCAGTAATCAAAATTATACCTCCTGTGGACACCCCATAAATATAGTGTTCCCATGCCATGGTTTTTGTCTTGCTTTTGCCTAAAGTCGGTCTTAAAATCTATATTGAATTCATTGCAGAGACGCTCATACACTTTCATGTTTATCCTATTGTTGAATGGGTTCCAGCTCTTTTCATGCGGCATTGGTGCCTGAAGTTCAGACAAGATTCTCCTGCACTGATAGTAAACGTGAAATGTGTACACACACTTTGTCAGTAAGTTTGAATTATTCATGTGGTCTGCATAGGACACTCCACATCCTGTGGTTGCACAGAATATTGCAAAGTTTAACTGATTCTGATAGAACTGCATTGGGTGAGAGTTCCACATCTTTGGAACACTATCATTTTTGATTGGGGGATTTAGGTAAGAATGGAATGGGTCAGGCACTTTAACGCGAATGGATTCTGTTTCTGTTACAGCAAAGTCCAACTCATGGAAAGAAATAGTCTTTGGATTGTAATATGGTCCAGTTTTGTATTTAACGTCTTTGTTGAATTTATACTGACTCATTTTTGTTGTTGAATAAAAAATGTTTATCACACTAACAAATGTGAAGACTAGTGTGCCAGTTAAACTTGCAAACCCTATCAACAATCAAAATGGAGGAATGAAAGTTGCACTGCATGAAATTATGTACAAGGTTACTTGGTATAATATCAGTAAAAAAAAAGGATAACAACTGGATTAAAATTAATGATAAAAAACATTCTGTAGAAGATGGTTACTATGACTTCTGCACTTTAGAGAAAGAATTGTTTGCTCCAGTAGGTATTACAGCGAGTTTAAATCATGCAAGTCTCATTGCTACTCTTACTATGCTCAAAACTAGAGAAGTAAACAGATCATTTGAGTTTCCAACCAAACTCCTTGAAATGCTTGGAATTACAAATACATACAAGGGAACACGTCCCATTGACATGGATGTTAACAGTATACTGTTTGTTCACATGAGAGAGCTTAACACATCCTATAATCTGTTTAATGATCAGCGTTCTGATCTGCTTAGGATTCTTCCACCGAGTGATGCCTCTTTTTGTAAAATGCACGTGCCAACATTTAAGACACTTCAGTTCAAGGACTTGGAGGAAGGGTGTCATGAATTCCTACACATTGATCTGAAAAATCAAAGTGGACAACCAGTTGATTGTTTGTTTAACATTACATTGGAAATAGTTCTATAAAATATTGAGTATTAAAATGTCGAGTGGACCTACAATAGTTTATCCTGTTGCATGTTCAACTATAGAGTTGAAAGATTTAGCAGACGCTATCGACTTTGAGAGCAATGCTGAAGTTGGTGCAGTGTATGCATTCGAGTTTACAGACACTGGTTATTACAAGAGAAAGGAAATCGACGATGAAAAGAAACCAAGATTTCTCAAACTAGGTCAAATCCGTGATGTTAATGTACCTGATCCAATTGTCGATGACACATACTACATGTGGAAACATCAGAATAAAAAATGGGTACTTAGTCCTGTTATGAAAAAGATTGACTGGGAAATGAAGTTTGAATTTGTGAGTCCATACACTCTTGTTGGAAAAGACGACACATTCCGTAAGTCAATCAATGCTAAACCACTAATTGTTAGCCTTGCTCCTGCGATTAACAGCAGGGGAGAAGTTGCAGTTAAACCTTTCCATAAGAACAACTATCTCATTCACAGAAAACAAAGTGTTGCAAAGGACGCTGACACCATTGTCGATTTTATACCCAAGCTTCCAATAGGGCAGAATGCAACTATGATATTTGATATAGTTGTCAGGAAAAGGGAAGAAACCACAAACACTGTTCTAATGAGAGGAATAAATCTCAACTGGAGACCATTAAATGTTGAAGAAGTCAGAGTATTTATTGCTGTTCAAAAAGATTCTAACACAATAAAAAACAGACGTCAAACCAAAATGTTGTTGTTAACGCAGATATAAATAATTTAACAGAAATAAGAAGTATTAATCTTACTTATCTTGATTTGATTGCTTTCTACTATACAGATAAGGTGTTAAGCAATGAACAGCTTCAAAGCTTAGCAGAAACACTGGCCAGTGAGAATTAAGATAAATATTTTATATTTTGCATTAAAAAGATGACTAGCAGTGTGAAGCTTTATCCTAATATTGATGAAAGTGCAGCAGAAAGTCAACAATTCAGACTGGCACACATTAGTAATATACAAAAACAACTAGAAGATGAATTAGAAAAATATTCTCGCGCTAGACGTAAGTACTCAACAACTTACAACAGCCTTTCTAATGCCAGCACTGGTTCTACTATCCTTGCATCAGCTGCAGGTGTAACGGGAACAATTCTGTTAGCTACCGGAGTAGGGACTCCAGTTTCTCTAATCCTAGGTGGTGTCGCAGCAGCAGTTGGTGGTTTATCATTTATAGCATCAGCTATAATGAAAAAAATTGTGAAAAAGCTTGAAAAACACGAATCCATTTCCACTCTTGCATCATCAAAATTGTCTAGCCTAAAACTGTCTATCAGTAAAGCACTTGAAGATTCAAAAGTTTCTGACGAAGAATTCAAACAGATACAAACAGACTTTGATGACTACAAAAGTAAGAAAGCAAGTATTCAAACAAAAACACGAGCTGAATATAACAAGCCAATCGATATAGAAGATCTGAAAAAGCAGTTTTTAAAAAAGGGGATTCAAATAGGACGGGAAGAAAAAGAAAAAATAGAATCACTTGTAAAGAGTTAACTATTCGTTTAGACAGTCACATTGCATGTATCAGATATAATTCTAACAGTGAAAGAACATATGAAGTAAAGTTTGTAAATGAGAGAGCGTATTGAGCTTAAGAAATGTTGTATAAGAGAAAGGGGGAATGTACGTTCTGGGTTACTGATTCCGACAGACCCGGCATTGGTTCAAAACAATCTTACTTTACTGTATTTTTTGTATGGATTTATGCAGTATTTTTCTGATTTTGTCGCATGTTTCATTTTAGTAAAAGTTTAGTCCAGAAGCCTATTTTTGGTTAATATTTAGGGTCTGTCGGAATCGGTGAGCCAGAACGTACATTCCCCCTTTCTCTGGGGGAATAATTATGTTTGCTCTGGATGGGCGGTCAGATCAAAGGCAGATGCATTGTAACAGCTGGTTGGCCTTAAGACCTGGGTCAATGACCGGTACTTGTAATCTGAACACAGCTGCCTGTCCAGACACTGACCTTCTTACCCGGGGTCAATGACCGAGTTTTTATCTGAGAGGAAACTGTTCATGTGAAAGTCTCTGAAGGATTGGTCAGCACAGGATAAGATAAGAAAGGTGGTGAAGTGAATAGCGCAAAGAGGAGGGAGGGGGGGTGGTGGTAGCTATTTTGACTGCTGATGCAATCGCCAGCGGGAACGACTGTGCCTTTCTGTGTCTCTCAATTTTTACACCACTTGCTACTCATGAATGCATGACACTGAGCAGGGGCGGATCAGTTGCTTTGTAAGGGGGGGGGGCACTTTGAATCGAAAGTGAATGTGATGGGCGCGAAGCCCCCGAATTTGCTAGGGGGGTCCGGGGGCATGCCCCTCCGGAAAAATTTTGTGCCCAAAGAAGCAAAATGGTGCCATCTGGTGCCATTTGAACTTAGAAATGGTCAAAGAATCAGCATAGAAAAATCTTTTTTTCTTCTTCTTCTTTTTTTTTTCTTTTTTTTCGGGGGGGGGGGGGCACGTGCCCCCTGTGCCCCCCCCCCCCTCGTCCGCCCCTGCTGAGAACAGGCAAGATGTGGATATTGTGGTTTTAATGATACATTCGGACATACAAATGGTTACCGTTTGTCACGATCGGGTGACAAAGACCAAGAAAGTGTCACTCGGTGGAGTGCCTGTTCTTGGTCAATTATGATAGAAAGCGCCTGTGCGTGATATTGGGCTACAGCAGAGTTTGCTGACAGTGCTCAACGAGCACGGATGTTTTGTAGCGCACGAGTTTCACAGTGGGGGTTTTTGCTGTCATAGGGCTGACGGTTTTTCGCTGACAGCGCGCACGGGATTTTCAGGGATTGAGTTTCTCGTGTCTTTTTTCTGCTTGGCAGGCAGAATTGTGTATAGCTGGACTGGTTTTGTGACAAGGTCAGTCACGTGTTTTTGGCTAGGTTGTCTGACAGAGACACAAGGACGGGGCACTTGACACCGAGCGGCAGAAAGGGAAGGATCTAATATACAGTCTCTAGAGTATGATGGTTTTTCACCGAATATTATATTCGGCACTCTAGGGGAGCTTCCACTAGTTATTTCTTTCTGACTGCCACATGTATTGCTGAGGACAAGTCGTCAACATTCCTTCGTCGTGCGATGGCTTTCGCATAAGGATTCGACAAGGGGTTCTGGATGTTTTGTCACTGTTGACGAACAGAGGCCGTTCCAGGGAGGAAGCGGATTTTGCTTCCATGAGAGTGCTACACTCATAGGCTGTTTGAGGTAATAAATCATTATTTAACGCTGTTGACGAGTCTGTGTTTGTGGAATGAAATACTCTCTGTTGTTCTTTCCAGGTTAGCGCATAATTTACTCTCTGTGACGCTAAAATACTAATCTGTATATGGTTTTTGCAGATAGGGAGAGAAGGACGGAAAATGGCTGTTTTGTTGTTGTAAAAAGTCCGTTTTGTGCAGGCCCACGTGCTCGATGAGATATTTAAAGATGACATGTTTTAAGGTGGTGGGTGAGGGGTAGCTGACATGTTTAGTGCACCGATGCTTTCTGTTTGCAGCCTTCGTTTCGTTTTCCTGTAACTGCTGCACGGCTGCCTTTGGCGGGACACTGCTAGCTGCAGACGTTGGAGCTGGGACCTGAGGAAGCTACGCAAACCGGCTAACCAGCAGACCGGCTAACCAGCGAACCGGCTAACCAGCAAACCGGCTAACCAGCAACCCGGCTAACCAGCATACCGGCTAACCAGCATACAGAAAGAAAGCTAAGTGCACCATGTCTTACGCACCCCGTTGACCACCGTTGTCTTTTCTTATCTGTGATTACATTGGAGTAGTGACAACGTGGGGTGTGTGACACCTGCATGAACTAGAGCTTTTTTGAACAGAACATTCTCATTTGACTGTATTTACACGGGATCAGCGTGTTACTATAATTTTCTATATACTACTGGCATTTTGTCAGTGACCACGGGTTTTTTACGTGTTGAGAACGTAAAAGGAACATATTTTGAGTGAAGGCTCGAGGGAGGTGGCGAGTTTATACATAAACAGGCGTCTGAAACTTATACTTTTGTTGACTCTATTTAATTGTATGACTGCGAGAGTGGATCGTGGTGTGGTTAGTTAATTAGTAGTAATTAACCGGTTCATAATCACCTTAAGTGATATATTGAAACGTGACACATGGGGGCCAAGCCGGGATTTACTCAGTTAATTTCCAACTGATAAAGACCCACCAATTAAGGATAACTAAGAGCAGATAATCTTGTCAGTGCTCGACTTATTTTCTGCTTGGTGCTACCCTTTTTTGTATAGTTTTGATCATATACCACACCTTAAGCGATTCACATCTTGCAGGAAATGTAAATTGTAATTTGTGAGTTATTGTATGCGCTAACTGTGATTACTTCCCTTTCCTTTGTTTGTGAATCTTTGTTGTACGTTCAGAGTTTTCCGTTGCAGAGAGCTGAGCGGGGTTAGCGGATTTGTTATTCGTTTTACTCAGTGTTCTCTACATTGGTGTTTCGCATTCTGTAACAGATTACATTTTTACCGTCTTGTTTTACTTGGATTTTTCTCCATATTTTGACTTTGTTGGAATTTGGGGGGGAAGGGTCCGAGGACTTCTGTCCTAACCAAGGCTGTGGGAAACATTCTGTTTCACCGCAAAAAGCAGCCGATAAATTAGGCCACGGTTGTGGGAAACACTTTGTTTTACCGCAAAAAGCAGCCATAAAGTAGGCTACGCGTTTTGTTCTACACCGTTTGGATTTTTCTTCTGCGTTTTCCTGTTGCTGGATTTTTGTATCCATTATTTCATCACCGCGGGTTCTAGCTTTAGGTGCGTTAGACTGACCTTTGTGATAAAGCTTTGCTAAACTAACCATGGCTACAGGGGGATCTCCTACGAGGAGACTAGCTTTCGAAACTCCTGGTAGTGAGCAACCGACTGAGCGAGACGCACGCGTTAGAGCCCGAAGCGTTCTAAAACGCTTAGAAGCAGAACGGAAGGAAGAATTTGAGCGACAAGCAAGAAAAGAAGAACGTGACCGACAGGACAAGAAGGACGAACTTGACAGACAAGAAAGGGAACGACAGGCTGAACGACAGGCCGAACGTGACCGACAGGACAAGAAAGAGAAAGACGAACTTGACAGACAAGAAAGGGAACGACAGGCTGAACGAGACAGACAGGAAAGGAAAGACGAACGTGACAGACAAGAAAGGAAAGAGAAAGACGAGCTTGACAGACAAGAAAGGGAACGACAGGCCGAACGTGACAGACAGGACAAACAGGCCGAACGCGAGCACCAGCTAGAGCTAGCTAGGCTACAGGCCGAGAAGGGTACACCTACTCAGGCTAGCGCGCCGACGTTTGTTGCTGACCGCACGAGACTGCCGACGTTCGACGATGACAAGGACGAGCTCGACGACTTTTTACGCCGGTTTGAGCGCATTGCATTTGACCAGAAGTGGGAAGAGGCCACGTGGGCTAGCCGCCTTAGCACCTGCTTAAAAGGACGCGCATTGCAGCTCTACAACGCTTTGGATGACGACGAGGCGAGAGACTATCAGGCACTAAAGAAGGCGTTACTCCAGCGCTTCAACCTGACTGCGGAAGCCTACAGACGACGTCTGCGTAACAGCAAGAGACTGAGCGGCGAGCTGAGCCATCAGTTTGTGGCACGCCTTAATCTCTACCTGCGGCGCTGGGTGGAGATGGCCGAGAAGAACTGGACAGTCGACGACCTTGCCGACCTCATAGTCATGGAACAGCTGATGTCCAGCCTGCGACCTGAGGTGGTGACCTTCGTGCAGGAGCACCAGCCAAAGACTACTCAGGAGGCAGCCGACTGGATCAGAGTGCACGAGGACGCCCAGGCGATCTCCGGCAAATCTTCAGGCTCACGGCCGGGAAAATCGGGAAATTCAGGTTCTTCAGGACCCAAGGACGGGAAGGACGATCAGGGACACAAAGGATCAAGTTCCAGAACTGACATCCAGTGTTTCTACTGCAACAAGCGGGGCCACGTGAAGAAGGACTGCCACAAGAGACAGGCTGACCAGAAGGGCGTACACTTTGTTGGCAGTGAGGAGTTAAGGGACGTCACGAGCTCATGCACAATTCCACAACTCTGCGTTCCGTGCTCCAGGAAACATTTCCAGCCCCACTGCAACGTCTACGTTAACGGAGTGAAGGGCGAAGGTCTGCGGGACACAGGGGCAGACATGATAGTGGTTCGGGCGAGTCTAGTTCCAGCTATGGCCTACACAGGAGACAGCATCAGAGTGAGAATGGCCGAGGCATCTCACGCTTACGACTTGAACACGGCAGTGATCAAGGTCGTAACACCGTTGTTCACGGGGACCATTGTGGCCGTCGTCATGGACGATCCTCCATGCGACCTGCTCATTGGAAACCGGGTTCAGTTTGTGGACGGCGTCACCAGGGAGGTTCCCGTTTATCGGTCTCCCGACGTCATTTCAGTGCTCACGCGGGCACAGGCGGAGCGAGAGGACAAACCTCTCAAACCCCTACCTGCTGCACGAGCTGCCCTGGGGAACGTGACCCCCGCGCTTCTCGCGAAGGCTCAGGCATCTGATCCGACATTAGCGACTCCTCGGGAGCACGCGAAGTCGGGGAAGGTGAAGCTGAGCGGGAAGCATGGGAGGTCAAAGTTCCTCAGGGACAAGAAGTTGCTCTACCGTGAGTTCAGCAACAAAGAAGGTGTATTCAAACAGGTTGTCGTGCCTCGCGAGTTTCGCGAGGGTGTCATGGCAACGGCACACGACTCGATTCTGGGAGGTCATCTTGGCACCAAGAAGACCACGGATCGTGTCTGGCGCCACTTTTATTGGCCAGGCATCTGCACGGATGTCCGACGTTTCTGTGCGTCCTGCGATAAGTGCCAGAAGGTGGTTGCCAAAGGAAGGGTGAGGAAGGTCCCCTTAGAGAAGATGCCGCTCATCGACGAACCCTTTCGTCGGGTGGCAGTGGACATCATCGGGCCCATCTTGCCTGCGTCTGAGGACGGAAACAGATACATTTTGACCATGGTGGACTACGCTACTCGATACCCAGAGGCGATCCCTCTGAAATCGATTGAAGCCACGCGAGTAGCTGAGGCTCTGGTTACTATGTGGTCCCGGCTGGGAATTCCATAGAGGTACTCACCGACAAAGGCACGCAGTTCACGGGAGGAGTGATGGCGGAGGCAGCACGACTGCTATCACTGGAGCAGCATTTCACCACTCCTTACCATGCTCAGTGCAACGGACTGGTGGAAAGGTTCAATGGCACCTTGAAGACCATGCTGAGGAAACTAGCTCAGGAGAAACCACGCACGTGGGACAGGTACATCCCAGCACTGCTTTTTGCATACCGCGAGGTTCCTCAGGAGAGCTTGGGTTTTTCCCCATTTGAGTTGTTGTACGGCAGACAGGTACGCGGTCCCATGGCTATCCTGCGTCAGGCTTGGACGGACGAAGAAGCTGACGAGGAGGTGCAGACGACAGCGACCTACATCGTAGAACTCAGGAACAGGATTGAAGAGACCTGCAAACTGGCTCAAGAGAACCTGGGAAGAGCAGCACAGCGTTACGCGCGAGGATTCGACCGCAAGGCACGGCCGCGCAGCTTCAAGATTGGAGAACGGGTGTTGCTACTTCTACCTGTCAAACACAACAAGCTACAACTGCAGTGGCAAGGACCTTTTGAGGTGACAGCGAGGGTGGGCCAGAACGACTACAGGATCGTCATGCACGGGAAAGCACGCCTGTACCATGCCAACCTGCTGCGCGCCTACGTGGAAAGGACTGCCTATGGGGAGAAGAACAAAGACCAGAAGAACAAAGACAAGAAGACAGAGAAGGTTGCAGTTATCAGGGGTGAAACGAGGGGTTGCTCGTTCTTGAGGACGACCTTTCTGTCTGGAGACGGACCATCAACCTCTGCAATATCTTCAGGTTGCAAGGTTGGCAAACGCCAGACTTATGCGCTGGGCGTTGATCCTCCAACCGTACCTATTCACGGTACGCGTCATTCCGGGCGCCAACAATGTTGGAGCTGACTTTCTCTCTCGGGCTGTAGAGGAGAACATGACTGTGAGCGAAACCGAGGTTTCGTCTTGAAGAGGGGAGGTGTGTCACGATCGGGTGACAGAGACCAAGAAAGTGTCACTCGGTGGAGTGCCTGTTCTTGGTCAATTATGATAGAAAGCGCCTGTGCGTGATATTGGGCTACAGCAGAGTTTGCTGACAGTGCTCAACGAGCACGGATGTTTTGTAGCGCACGAGTTTCACAGTGGGGGTTTTTGCTGTCATAGGGCTGACGGTTTTTCGCTGACAGCGCGCACGGGATTTTCAGGGATTGAGTTTCTCGTGTCTTTTTTCTGCTTGATAGGCAGAATTGTGTATAGCTGGACTGGGTTTGTGACAAGGTCAGTCACGTGTTTTTGGCTAGGTTGTCTGACAGAGACACAAGGACGGGGCACTTGACACCCAGCGGCAGAAGGGGTAGGATCAAATACACAGTTTCTAGAGTATGATGGTTTTTCACCGAGTATTATATTCGGCACTCTAGGGGAACTTCGACTAGTTATTTTCAACCTGACTGCCACATGTTTTGCTGAGGACAAGTCGTCAATTTTCCTTCGTCGTGCGATGGCTTTCGCATAAGGATTCGACAAGGGGTTCTGGATGTTTTGTCACTGTTAACGAACAGAGGCTGTTCCAGGGAGGAAGCGGATTTTGCTTCCACGAGAGAGTTACAATCATAGGCTTTTGAGGTAATAAATCATTATTTAACGCTGTTGATGAGTCTGTGTTTGTGGAATGAAATACTCTCTGTTGTTCTTTCCAGGTTAGCGCATAATTTACTCTCTGTGACGCTAAAATACTAATCTGTATATGGTTTTTGCAGATAGGGAGAGAAGGACGGAAAATGGCTGTTTTGTTGTTGTAAAAAGTCCGTTTTGTGCAGGCCCACGTGCTCGATGAGATATTTAAAGATGACATGTTTAAAGGTGGTGGGTGAGGGGTAGCTGACATGTTTAGTGCACCGATGCTTTCTGTTTGCAGCCTTCGTTTCGTTTTCCTGTAACCGCTGCACGGCTGCCTTTGGCGGGACACTGCTAGCTGCAGACGTTGGAGCTGGGACCTGAGGAAGCTACGCAAACCGGCTAACCAGCGAACCGGCTAACCAGCAAACCGGCTAACCAGCAACCCGGCTAACCAGCAACCCGGCTAACCAGCATACCGGCTAACCAGCATACAGAAAGAAAGCTAAGTGCACCATGTCTTACGCACCCCGTTGACCACCGTTGTCTTTTCTTATCTGTGATTACATTGGAGTAGTGACAACGTGGGGTGTGTGACACCTGCATGAACTAGAGCTTTTTTGAACAGAACATTCTCATTTGACTGTATTTACACGGGATCAGCGTGTTACTATAATTTTCTATATACTACTGGCATTTTGTCAGTGACCACGGGTTTTTTACGTGTTGAGAACGTAAAAGGAACATATTTTGAGTGAAGGCTCGAGGGAGGTGGCGAGTTTATACATAAACAGGCGTCTGAAACTTATACTTTTGTTGACTCTATTTAATTGTATGACTGCGAGAGTGGATCGTGGTGTGGTTAGTTAATTAGTAGTAATTAACCGGTTCATAATCACCTTAAGTGATATATTGAAACGTGACACCGTTGTTTTCTTAGATACGTGTGATCTCTCTTTTTCCCCTGGTCCTTTCTTTTTGATGTTATTTAGCCTGAAGTTTGTTGCAACTATTGGTCCGCTTGCATTTGTTGTTATAGTAATTGTGGATATGCTATTTAATTTGTCTGTGTTGCCTAATTATGTTGTCACTGTCAGCTTGATGAATAAAGGCTATGAGAAAAAAAATGTTACCCTTCACCATCAGCAAAATATGCAGCTAGCTGCATATACTAAATATTTCTGATACCTTGACCAAATACGATGTTTATTTTTGCGTGTTCTCGTTTTTTCAGAGCGAACACACACACACACACACACACACACACACACACACACACACACTGCCACACACACACACACACACACACACAGTCTCTCTCTCTCTCTCTCTCTCTCAGTCTCTCTCTCTCTCTCTCCCACCCACACACACACACGTACACGTATAGTCGTATACACACATTAAATGTTAAAAACTTGAAACACGTATCCCTGTAGCATCGATGAAGGTATGCAGGAACATCATAAAAGCTTGCTTACAAACGGACTCGCTGTCTTCGAATAAAACAGCTTTCGAATAAAATAGCTTACCGTTGGATCTTTGCTCAAACTGCGGCTTACTTGTCCACATTCCTGGCGCACAGATCTGCAATGTGCAACGTTACTGTTGAATACACACAATTTATGTTGAAGTCACAGGGCACAGACATATATATCCCCCCCCCCCACTTACACACACGCGCGCGCGCGACTGCGTGAAGATGCACGTCACCTTATTTAATCACACAATGTAAAAACGTGGTGGTTAAAACTGAATAGTATCATGAATCCCTGAAGAGAATTTTTTTTCCAAATGTCGTTCGTGTAAGGCACACGCAGACGGAATGTAGCTGAAGCCATACCGTAAAAACTAAGAACAGATCTATAGATTCTAAAAAAAAGTGACATTAATTTTTAGTTAGCATCAGTCCCTCTCCGCACCAAACTCTATGGGAGCAGACACGACCTGGAAGCCACGACGTCATTTGTCTCGCAGACTAAACTGATGGTGTTACGGAGAACGCAAGAAGAAGAAGAAGAAGTTCTATTCATCTGGATGAGCTTGATCTGTCCGAAGTAGAATCGGCCACTGAAAATGCAATTCCCCCTCCCTTTCCCACGACACACACCACGACACTAGCTGAGAAAAAGGAAAACGTGTGGAGGAATACATAACGTAAAAAACAGATCTAAAAGTAAGCCCAGTTTACGATTTCAAACCGCCTTTGAGTATGAAATGTTCGGACGCGCCTTTCAGCCTACAGTGAAATGGTATTAATGTACGTACAAGCTTTGTTTCAGAACTGTGAAACGGAATAACTAGGTTTGAATTCAAATATACAAGTAAAGTTAATGGAAGATCAAAGTTGGGTGTAATGTCAAAAATTATACTTACTTTCCGTTTCAGCATGTTCTTCCACAGGAAAAACTCCCAGGGCTTTGTCCTGCTTTTGCCAAAAGTACTTTGAACACACCCCCGACGTAACTGTCAATGAGCATCATAGTGTTTTTGCCACTTGCCGGTTGAATTCGGCGCCTAATTCCAACTTCGCTGCATCTCAGGGTTGTTTCTGGTCCCCCAAATGTACACATTCAGACCTATGCCGCCCTGATCGATCACAATTTTGCTTTTTACGTAACTGGCGCAAGATGGCAGACATCTTTGGACCGTAAATGACTCTTTGCGCATGCGCCGCTAATAATTTGATTGGTCGATATTTTTACGCAAAGCACATGGTCTCAGAAAACAGAAAAGTAAACATTGGAAGCGTGAGTCACGCTCCCAAAAAATAAAAACTTTGTTTACATATAAAAAAAATTCTGTAACTTTTTGACCCATGGTTCATTCATCATCTGAAATAACTTTTTAGCGAAATCTAACCATAAGATTATTGAAAAAAAGTCAAAATGTAGACGACCACCTTTAATAGAGGCAGTTCCATGGTTCACTTTACAAAGAATTATGTTCACCACTTGCCAGATAACCAATAATGATAATATTTACGACTTATCAAATATTTTATCTCTCTTGAGCATACATCAGAACAAAATGTTGACAATCTTTACGATTTATCAAAGCATCTGATCTCTCTTGAGCATACATCAGAACAAAATACTGACAACCTTTACGATTTATCAATGCATGTCCCCTCTTTGTATCCCAACTGTACTTGGCAACACAATCTTCTAATCAACTAACAAAATGACCACTTGCCAAGGCAATGAAAAAACTGGAAGTCCTTAAAACTCACCCAGAATATCAAACCTTTAGTTAAAAATCAGCAATAACCTAATGTCACTCATCACAATTAAACCATTCAACAGGAGTATTCATAGGCAACCATACAATCCTTCAGAATCTATTTCAAAAATCCACTAATATTAATTCTAATAAACAAAACCAGTGTACACACTGTCTTCGAACAAAGACATCAGTAAGCGCCAGAACTCAAATTCTAAAAAATACCACCAAGAAAATAGAAAGCGAGAGCAGAGGAGACAGTAAAAGTGAGAGCGGAGAAAACAGTAAAGACAAACCAAACGACAGCAGAGAGCAAAAAGGAAGAAAAAGGT
>NW_027128201.1:107500-111000 GCF_037325665.1 Littorina saxatilis
GACTAACAGAGTAAAAAGAAATGTTAATCACTGTAATCCTTTCTTCCACGGATTAACAAACTAAAAGGCAATGTTGACAACAAAGCCGCATCCGTCGACGTCACGCCCGGACTCCCTCCAACTTCTCACACGCCTGTCTCCTCAACACCAGCCCGCGTCCGGACTGCATGCCTGCCATCCTCTCCCTGTGCGACGGGGTCCCCTAACCTACTCTAATCCTAGCCCTAACAGTAACACCCCCTACCCACCCTTGCTCCGCAGCGCCAAATGTAACCGAGTGCCAATTTACTTTACTCTTTCTTACCGAGCTCAAACACTCAAGCAAACGACACAAGTTATATTAACCAGGTTCTTTTATTCCATACGATGAAATGGGGAATGTGTGGGATAACGGGGGTTTACTTTCAAATACAACACTTTCAATGTATAGGACTAAACAACTCCAAAAAAACAATGCTCTCAACTCTTCACTCTAAAACTACATTCTCCCTCTAAAGCTACCCTTTAAAAACACACTAAATCCTTCCCCCAAACTACACTCTACTCTAAATCCTCAAACACTTTTGACCGAGACGTAATCTTCTTATGCGAGCTTTATCCATAGACTCGGAAATGTTAAAGTTTCTATCACACACACACGCACGCACGCACGCACAGACAGACACAGTTTATCATCGCTTAGGCTACACTTACGTGAGCCAAAAACCACAATGAGACTATAATCTAAAACAAACGAAATCTAAAAAAGCAACCTAAAAACAAGTCTTCAAAAAAAAAAAAACCAAATCTACAAAAACTCTAAACAAAACCTGACCAAAATCTCTCCACTAAAACTAACTGCTCCCCTCTAACGAAATCTAGTCTACGAAAACAAATCTACGCCCCACTAAAAAAGAAAAGACCTAACTAAAAAGAAAAGACCTGTCTAAAAAGAAAGACCTGAATCTAACTAGACCCCTCTAGAAAGAAAAGACCTAACTAAAAAGAAAGACCTGTCTAACAAAGAAAAGACCCCTCTAGAAAGAAAAGACCCCTCTAGAAAGAAAAGACCTAACTAAAACCCCGTCGCACACTCGGCCATCCTGCAAAGCACAGAATGCACGCCGTAAGCATACGTAAACAAATCAACAATTTCAAATACCACAAGCTAACTCGTTGAACAACAAAACACATCATTCCTACCAAATAACATGCCTACAATACCGTTCTCTCAAACAACGGTTTTCTAAAGCATTCAACAAACAAAAATCTTCCCAAACATTCCAACTCACAAAACAATCTACTTGAACATTCAAATAAATCCTTTCTCCAAGCAGCATACTATTCTTCTCACTGCTTAGTTACCCATTTACAGAAAGAAAATTGTATTAACCTACCAGCAAAAGAATTCTCACATCCCGAAAAGATGTCAGCCCGTGACAGACATGTCACACAACGGCATCAAGTAAACACGCACAAAATACACGTCTTCTTCCCTCAAAGATTCCAATCAAAAACACAGTTTTAGCGTCCACATCCTGCGCGCCGGTGTCACAAGATTAACACATTCAACTCGAGGGGTGTCGGGCAGCCCCACTTTCTTTAGTTAGTGTCTAACGTCACCTTCAACTATTCAAATTTACATCGCGGCGGAGGGAAAAAGGGAGATGGAATAAAGCCACCTGTCAATTGTTTCCTGCTCACAAAAACATTAAATCACAAAATTTACTCCAGAGGCTTGTACTAAAAAAGCGATCGTTTTACCTATGCAAATTTTAGAATCGGCTATTCCGCGAGACCAATTCAATAGAAATGAAACTGAGTCTCGGAAACCTTAATGGATCCCCGATAGTACAGGTTTGAATCCTTAATAGCACAGAGGTACCACGAGTTCACACGGATGCACAAAAGTGCATGTGTACCGTAACTGTCGTTCCCAAGCTCACATCTATATTTTATTCAATCTGGAGCTTTATTAAATAAAGTGCCCATTTCAATCACAACTCTGGTCTGGTCTTATTGTCAGTGTTGCATAAATGATTTTATGTGAGCTTGTGAACATACAAAGAAACAAGTCGCGTAAGGCGAAAATACAATATTTAGTCAAGTAGCTGTCGAACTCACAGAATGAAACTGAACGCAATGCAATTTTTCAGCAAGACCGTATACTCATAGCATCGTCAGTCCACCGTTCAGGCAGTGAAATTGACAAGAAGAGCGGTTTAGTAGTTGCGCTGAGAAGGATAGCACGCTTTTCTATACCTCTCTTCGTTTTAACTTTCTGAGCGTGTTTTTAATCCAAACATATCATATCTATATGTTTTTGGAATCAGGAACCGACAAGGAATAAGATGAAAGTGTTTTTAAATTGATTTGGAAAATTTAATTTTGATAATAATTTTTATATTTTTAATTTTCAGAGCTTGTTTTTAATTCAAATATAACATATTTATATGTTTTTGGAATCAGAAAATAATGGAGAATAAGATAAACGTAAATTTGGATCGTTTTATAATTTTTTATTTTTTTTTACAATTTTCAGATTTTTAATGACCAAAGTCATTAATTAATTTTTAAGCCATCACGCTGAAATGCAATACCGAAGTCCGGGCTTTGTCGAAGACTACCTGACCAAAATTTCAACCAATTTGGTTGAAAAATGAGAGCGTGACAGTGCCGCCTCAACTTTCACGAAAAGCCGGATATGACGTCATCAAAGACATTTATCGAAAAAAGGAGAAAAACGTTCGGGGATATCAATCCCAGGAACTCTCATGTAAAATTTCATAAAGATCGGCCCAGTAGTTTGGTCTGAATTGCTCTACACGCACGCACACATGCACGCACACACACACACACACACACACATACACCACGACCCTCGTTTCGATTCCCCCTCTATGTTAAAACATTTTAGTCAAAACTTGACTAAATATAAAAAGAAAGAAACATTCTGTGTCGAAATATCTTGACTAAAAATCAGGCGGAAGACTACACCTGTTGCATTTCCTATCATGTGCAGGCAATTATAACTGAGGGCGGAAGCGACAATGATTGTTTTTCCCTCAGATAACATTAATTTGTAGAGACGGAAAAGGAACACGCACATTCTGGAACTGATTTTTGTAAATAACTGAGAGGGTGTTTTGTCTGTTTTGTGAAACGGTCCTCACACATTTGCAAAGTTCCACAGTTAGGCAGCTGAATTAAAGCATTACATAATGCATAGTGTAAACTCTAGGCCTACTTCAAGGTCTTATTACTTCAAGATGCATACACGTGCTGTTGTATCTGTTGGTGCTTGCCGGACACCAGTGCTGATTAAAATGGCTTAGATTGTTACTAATTTGAAACTACAGTATGTCCTTTTACGCGTTGTGGCAACTTTTGTTGGTACCGATGATTTATAAAAAGACTTTTATCACAGGTTTATTTCGTATCAAACATTTATACTTACCTTCAAGTTCGAGTTTTCCTTTACTTCCACGAGGAGAGTCTCTCTGTGCGCGCGCGCGCGTGTG